>NC_133124.1:152640128-152940128 GCF_048418815.1 Hemitrygon akajei | reverse complement strand
AACAAATACATATTGCAAATGCTTTTTTTCGAACCGTGCCTGTAACACGGCTACTTTTAAATATACATACGTATCGGTAACACACAAATTACGTTGCGTATACTTTTTTACTGAACAGTGCATGAACAACATTCCAATATCTCCTAACGACTGGTAAAAAAATATATATACTGCAGCCTACCAGGAAAAGTTATTGATCGCCTTTAACTTAAAAGCAGCATTCTCGCGCGGGTCTAATGCCGCTCGCCCCCACCTTCCCGTTTATCGCAAACCGGTATTTCCCACAAGACGCGGCGAAACCGGATGTGACGTCATAGCATCCCGGGATGTAGTACAGAAAACAAATATAGTTAAAACACTTCTAACTTTAACTAGCAAATACTAACAAATGAATTACTAAGCGAAAATATTATAAACTAAATAACTGCCATAAAGGCAGCACAATGCTTTTCTTCGAGTGTTTTCCATGTTGATGAGGGTGAGTACAAATGACTGATTTACAATAATTTAATTGTGAAAGTGCGCTTGATTTATCGTACAATTTCATTGGACCTCTGTGAACTACTCATCAATTTTATTGGTCTACTGTTACGAGGCAAAATGTTTTTGGCGGCATGAAAAAAACCATGCATTAGCCGCACCGTAGTAAAAGCCGCAGTGTTCAAAGCTGTTCAAAGCGTGGGAAAAAAGTAGCGGCTTATAATCCGGCATCTACGGTATATAACAATTACAGCACGGAAATAGGTCATCTAGTCCATGCCGAACGCTTACTGTCACCTAGTCCCACTGGCCCGCACTCAGCCCATAACCCTCCATTCCTTTCCTGTCCATATACCTATCCAATTTTACTTTAAATTCATCCATGGCTTTTGGTTTGGGAATGTACAGTAAGTCTTTGTAGGCACACACTCATCCACACAGGTTTTAATGAAGTCGGTAACAACTGCAGCATACTCATCCAGGTTCGAAGATGAATCCCTGAATACAATCCAGTCCATCGATTCAAAGCAGTCCTGTAGGTGCTCCTGTGCTTCCCTTGTCCATACCTGCTTGTCCTCACTATTGGTGTTGCAGTCTTCAGTCTGCCTATAGTCAGGTTGTAGAAGTACAGCTAGGTGATCAGACTTCCGGAATTGAAGGCGTGGAATAGCACAATAGGTATTCTTGATGGTGGTGTAGCAATGGTCCAGTGTGTTGTTTCCTCTGGTTTTGCAAGTGATCTGTTGATGGTAGTTGCTTAGTGTATTTTTTCAGACTGGACTGGTTAAAATCTCCCAAAATGATGGTGAAGGCGTTAAGGAGTACTGTTTCATGCATGTTGATCCCATTGCTCAGATCATCTAAAGCCTGATTGTCATTGGCCTGAGGTGGTATTTATACTGCTATCAGAATGACCCCAGAGAACTCCTGTGGTAGGTAAAAAGGACGGCACTTTACTGCTAGATATTCCAGGTCTGGTGAGCACAATTGGGACAGCACTGATATATTTGTGCAGCAAGAAGATTTGATCATGAGGCATACTCCTCCACCTCTGCTTTTAAGAGACTCTATAGATCTGTCCTGACGCTGTATAAACCAGGGGTGAAACTCTTGCTTCGGCTAGCAGCTTAATATAGGGGGTGATCACCCTTGGCCTGGCCAAACTTAAGAAAGCCCGTCTGGGTGGATGCTGCACGATGTGTCCCCGTTACAAATCAGTATCCCGAAATAACAAACAGTACACAATATGCGATTAAATGATGAATTCTTACTTTGACTATATGGTTAGTAAAGAAAACGGAAAAAATGAAAAAGGGCCCAATCTTACGAAACAGCCTATTGCACAATGTTGCAGCTCACTGATAAGTCGATTGTCCACCATCGCCCTCCTCCGATTGTTGCTGCCCTTCAGACACTTGCTCCAAGTCCACCCTGTCCTGCACTCTACCAACTCCCTCCATTCTCCCTTCTCTCCTCATCCCTCCCCGGCAAAAGACCACAAAAATCTCCCTTCCAGACTCACAAGAAAGAACAACAGCATTCCAAACCCTGTTATCTCTAGTCATAACCCAAACATTGCTGCTACTGAGAAACCATTACATGATCAATACAGCATGTTACACAACAGTGAATATATATATATATATAGGCATCTGTTAGTCTTGTGAGACCATGGATTTGTGCCTTGGAAGGTTTCCAGGGCGCAGGCCTGGACAGGGTTGTATGGGAGACTGGCAGTTGCCCAAGCTGCAAGCCTTCCCCTCTCCATGCCACCGATGTTGTCCCAAGCAACTTGGCACCGGTGTCGTCGCAGAACAATGTGTTGTTAAGTGCCTTGCTCAAGGACACAACACGCTGCCTCAGCTGAGACTCGAACCAGCGACCTTCAGATCACTAGACCGATGCCTTATCCGCTAGGCCACGCCCCAACACTGCAGTGAAACCCGACAGCATGTTATACTCTTCCCCCCCACTAAATTTAGCCATGTCGTCATGACGTTGAGATAATTCATCAACCCTTACTGCAAATCACAAAGCCCAGTCCAGGTGTTAAAAGGTGTAAAATAGCACCCCAACACAGTAGAGGTCATACTCTGCTCCCCTGGTGCTACGTAAGCCAGCCTATCCGGTGGTCTCCTTATTCTCTGAGACCTCCGCACCCCCTCACCTAACTCTTCAGGTTCTGACACTACTGGGGATACTTCCGGTCCACCTGGCGAGGCCTCCCCTGATCTATCACTCATGCCCACCTGCAACTTGGAGCCCTCTGTCCTGCGATCAAACCCCGCTTCCTCCCCTGCAGAGTCTCTCTGCCACCCAGGCTGCTCACAGACAGCCCCCCGCCCCACTTCACTTGACTCAATGGGAGAAGGGCCGAGAATCTCTTCCTCAGTCAATGGGTAGTTAGCGAAAGGCAGCATATACCACACACCCAGGTCCTTACCCTCCGAATCAGTATCCCTGTCGGGGGTGGGGGCCGGCCTAATCTCACCTGTTGGGGGCCCGGTAGTCACCCTGCGTTTCCGCAGAGTCCTCTTACTAGGTGTAGGCTCCAAGCCGGGCTCTGGGTCTACCTGCACTTCTAGACCCAGGGGCAACAGTGGTTCCAATGGAGAATCTTGACAGGCCCATTCTCATCCTCTGGTTTCACCCAGAAAGCGGTAGGTTTGGCATCTGACTCTCCATCACATTGGGCGTAGCTGCCCAGTGGTCAGCCAACTTATGCTTTCCAGGTAGCCCCAAGTTCCTTATGAGGACTCCGTCTCCTGGCAGGAGTTGGGAGAACCTCACTTTCTGATCATACCTCCTCTTATTCCCTTGATTCTGCTTGGCAGCCGCGACTCCAGCTGATTCATAAACCCTTTTCAACTCTCTTCTCATGTCAGACACATACTTCAGATAAGTCTTCGTTGGTCAATCCCAAAACAAAGGTCAACAAGCAACCTTGCCTCACGCCCAAACATCAAATAATATGGTGAGTACCCAGTAGCTTCATTTCGTGTACAGTTGTAACTGAACCAGATGCCCAATATGTTGACTCCACCTGCTCTTCTTGCTGGGTCCCAAGCATGTCTAGCAAGGTCCGATTAAACGTCTCTAGCTGGGGATCACCCTGCGGGTGATAGGGTGTGGTCCCGACTTCTTGATTCCAAGCATGCCCAGATGAGTCTGCTCTAGAAATCCTGACCCTGATCACTGTGTATTCGCCTGGGAAGGCCATAATAAATAAAATACTTCTCCCATAGCACTTTTGCCACTGTAGACACCCTCTGATCCTTGGTAGGAAAAGCCTGAGCATATCTGGTGTAGTGGTCCGTGATGACTAAGACATTCACCGTGTTGCTGGCATCGGGTTCTATTGACAGGAAATCCTTCCTGTCCTTCCCCCCCCCCCCCTCCCTTTCTTTCCCAAGGGTGGGTAACCACACAGAAGCTGATTCAACAGGTGACTCACTTTCTAGTAGTTTATTGCGCAATGTTGGAGCTCACTGATAAGCCAGTTGTCCACCATTGACCTCCTCCGATTGTTGCTGCCCTTCGGACCCTCGCTCCAAGTCCACCCTGTCCAGCGCTCTACCAACTTTCTCCATTTGTGTTTTCTCTCCTCATCTCTCCCTGGTCAGAGACCGGGAGGCCGTGAAAATCTCCCTTCCAGACACACAAGAAAGAACATCAGCATTCCAAACCCCGTTTTCTCTAGTCATAACCCAAACATTGCTGCTACTGAGAAACCATTACATTATCAGTGAAACCATACAGCATGTTCCATAGCAGTGAAACCCTACAACATGTTACATGGGTTTTCCAGGATTCCATGAAGCAAAGGAGACGTGCAGTCCTAATGATTCAGCACCCTAGCTCTGAGATCATCGATTTTATTCACCAGAGACTGTACATTTGCCAGCAAGATGGTCAGTATTGGGAGTTTAAAACCCCTTTTCCTTAAACGCGCTTGTATCCCTTATCTACAGCCACGCTTCCTACATGGAATCCTATATGGACGCTTCTGTCCACAACCAGTGTTGTTTCCATTAGTTTCACGCAGTGATAGTTTGTTTAAACACATTAAGATATCTTGTTGACTCTATTAACCTTGGAAGCAGTTACGCTTTTTAACTATCAGGCTGAAACGAGAATATTTAATTGTATCCATTAAGAGTAATGCTGCTACTCGAGTTGCCCCTAGGTGCCCCGGAAGTAGATCCCAAATACAATTATCCTTCAGCTATGATTCTGTGATGGCCACAACATCATACCTGGCAATCTGTAATAGTGCAATAAGATCATCCACCTTATTTCTGATACAACACCTTGAGTACTGTATTTGTTACTCTTTTGGATTCTGCATCCCTAATGTATTGGTACTTACTCTCTTGGCTGTGACTATTTCCCATAACCTGACTGCCCTTTCTGCCAGTCAGACTGCACACTATCTTTACTTTTTTACCATCCGTCCTGTCCTGAATCTCATCATTCCGGTTCCCATCCCCTTGCCTAATCAGTTTAAATCCTCCCCAACAGCTCTAACAAACCTGTTTGCAAGAATACTGTTCCCCCTCAGGTTCAGGTGCAACCATCACATTTGAATAGGTCATACTTCCCCCAGAAGAGATCCCGATGATCCCAGTCATCAAGGGCACAGGGACATAGGTTAAGGAGAGAATTCAGACTAACATCAGGAAGCATTTCATTACACAGCAAGTTGTGGACACATGAAGCAAACTACTTAGTTTGTTGATAGGATGCAAAACTGGGCTGAGAAGTGGCAGATGGAGTTCAATCCAGATAAGTGTGAAGTGGTTCATTTTGGTAGGTCAAATATGATGGCAGAATATAGTATTAATGGTAAGACTCTTGGCAGTGTGGAGGATCAGAGGGATCTTGGGGTCCGAGTCCATAGGACACTGAAAGCAGCTGCATAGGTTGACTCTGTGGTTAAGAAGGCGCATGGTGTATTGGCCTTGATCAATCGAGGAATTGAATTTGGGATCCGAGAGGTAATGTTGCAAGTATGTAAGACCCTGGTCAGACCCCACTTGGAGTACTGTGCTCAGTTCTGGTTGCCTAACTACAGGAAGGATGTGGAAACCATAGAAAGGGCGCAGAGAAGATTTACAAGGATGTTGCCTGGATTGGGGAGCATGTCTTATGAGAATAGGTTGAGTGAACTCGACCTTTTCTCCTTGAGGCAACGGGGGATGAGAGGTGACCTGGTAGAGGTATATAAGGTGATGAGAGGCATTGATTGTGTGGATAGTCAGAGGCTTTTTCCCAGGGCTGAAATGGTTACCACAAGAGGACACAGGTTTAAGGTGCTGGGGAGTAGGTACAGAGGAGATGTCAGGGGTAAGTTTTTTACACAGAGGGTGGCGAGTGCGTGGAATGGGCTGTCAGCGATGGTGGTGGAGGCAGATACGAAAGGGGCCTTTAAGAGGCTTTTGGATAGGTACATAGAGCTTAGAAAAATAGAGGGCTATGGGTAAGCCTAGTAATTTCTAAGGTAGGGACATATTTAGCACAACTTTGTGGGCCGAAGGGCCTGTATTGTGCTGTAGGTTTTCTATGATACACCATGTCGCTGGATCCGGGAGGGGATGGCGAGAGGGTGGGTCTGGACTTGTGCAACCCCCTATTCACCTAAAATCCATTCACGCACACACTATTCCTTTCTGAGGAGAGAGGTACCACCCACTAACTGACTGAAAGGAACCATCCTATGGGATGGATAGCTCGAAGATGTTTCTATGTTTCTCTGTTTCTACATAGTTGTGTATTGAGAGTAGTACCTTAGAAACTAAACTGTAAATTCTATAGTTATTTCAACACACTAAGTGAATAGAAATGTGGCAAGCTTTGTCGGGCCAAATGGCCTGTTCTTGTCAAAACTTTCTACTGTTTTATACTACCCTGAGGTTCATTTTCTTGCAGACATTCACAGTAGAACAAAGAAACACAATAAAATCAGTGGAAAAAAAGTTACACAAAGATGGAGAATGACCAATGTGCAAATGAAGACAAACTGCAAATACAAAAAAACAAATAATAGTAACTAATATTGAGACTATCAATTGTCGAATCTTTGAAAGTGACCATAGGTTGTAGAGGCAGTTCAGTGTTGAGGTGAGTGAAGTTATCCATGCTGGTTCAGGAGCCTGATAGTAATAACCATTCCTGAATCTGCTGGTGTGGGACCTAGGTCTCTGGTACCTCCTTCCTGATTGCTGCAGCAGGAAGAGAGCATAGCCTGAATGGTGGGGTCCTTAATGATGGATGCTGCTTTCTTGTGGCAGTGCTCCTTGTGTGATGGTGGGGTAGGGTTAACCCTATCCCTACATTTGAATGGCCTTGGACTACTGTATTGTAAATAGGTTATGCAAATTCAAACACACGTCTTGTAGTTCATACTAAATATTTTCTGGGTGAGACAGAATGACTATTGCAGATGTTCCAGAAGATTTAATTATAATTAACATCCAAGAAGTACAGGGAAAGACAACTTGAGTGCAGACAAAGTGCAAATGAGCTGAGCCTTTGTCTAGCCTGCTGAGTTCCTGCAGCATTTTGTGCAAATGACAGTGCCAGAACTCTGAAGTGTGATCCTGATCTCCATAGGTGTCTCTGTGAAATTTGTACCTTCTCCCTCCCTGTTCCGTAGCTGCTTTTATTTCCCCTCCACATCAGAAAGAGCGCTGGCTGGTTGTTTAGATAACCACCGTGAATTTATCCTCAACTGATAAATCTGCAGGGAGTTTTTGGGACTGTGGGGAGAATAAAATGGATTAATTTAGGATTAGTGGTGTTCTTGGTTGACAAAGAGTCAGTTCGCTGAAGCGCTGTCTGACCCCCTAATTATTGAGTCCCCTATCACTGCTGCCATCCTCTTCCTTTCCCTACTCTTTTGAGCCACAAGGGCCAGACCCCGTGCCAGAGGCTTGGCCATTGTTGCTTCCCCCAGGTAGGTTGTCCTCCTCAACAGTACTCAAACAGGAATACTTACTGTTAAGGGGGATGGCCACAGGGGTACTCTCTGTACCCCTGACTCTTGCCATTCCCTCTCCTGACTGTGGGTACTTATCTGTCTCCTGAGGCCCTGGTGTGATTACTTGCTTATAGCTCTTCTCTTTCACCTCCTCACTTACCCTGACCAGATGAAGGTCATTGAGCTGCATCTCTGGTTCCCTAACCCAGTCCCTAAGGAGCTGTAGTTCAACACACTTGGTGCAGATGTGGCCATCCAGGAGGCTGCAAGTCTTAACTTGCTGATGTCCACGTGCCTGTACAGTCGTGCCTCGATCAAACCGCTGAAGAAAAAATGCATTCTTTTTAAATTCTTCCCTCCATCTAACTTGCTGAAGTCCACGTGCCTTGATTTTGAGAACTTAACATACTGTTATTATGTACTTCCTACTTTCATTTTTATATTCCAGCAGTTTTACCTGTTATTAAATTGTGATAAAACTCTTGTTTGATTTTGTATTGGGAAATTAAAAAATATATTTCGATATTCAGGTAAAAGACCAGGAATTCACAAAACATCAAAATATCAGATGTGGTCTAAAATTTTTCTTTTCTGAAATTTATGTGAATTTTAAGCAAATACAAACAGAATTGTTTTAGCTCTCATTTCTTGAAGCGTGTGCAGATGGTACTGCTGTATGTGGAATTCACAATAAAGGACCAATAAGGAACAAAAAGTCCCATCACCCTAGTAATACGGAAGTTGCCTGTATAACACAGGCTCTATCCTATTGAGCATATATCTGGCTGTTTTCTTTAGAATAAATACAATAATTGTTAAACAGATACAGTGTTAAGTGAACTGTTTAACTGTTGTATTTTGCATAAATGAGTTAATGTTTCTCAGTTTTGCTGCACAGTTTATTTGGGAAATATTAACTTGTTTGTAACATTTGTTTCTATCTAATTATTTTGCTAGAACTGGAAAACATATCCCAAAGACATAGATGAGTGTTTTATTAATATATGAAACAAACATCTGCTAGAAGGTGATAGGTGAAGCAGCTGAGGAGCAAGGTAGGGAGCGGGGTTGGTCAGGGTATGAAGTGAGAAACTGAGGTGATAGGTGGAAAAAATGAAGCAGGAATCTGAGGAGAGAGTGGACCGTGGGAGAAACGGAAGGAGGAAGTGCTCCAAGGGAGAGGTGAGAAGCAGTTAAGGAGAAGAGAAGTAATAAAGGAGCCAGAGTGTGTTATGAAAGGAGGAGGGAGGGGGAGAAGGAGAAATTTATTGGAAGTTAGAGAAATTGATGTTTATGCCAGGTTGGAGGCTACCCAGAGGGAATACGAGATGTTGCTCCTCCATTGGGAGAGTGGCCTCATCATAGCAGTAGAGGAGGTCAAGTACTGACATGTCAGAATGAGAATGGGCAGTGGAATTAATGGCTGCCAGGAAATCCTGCTTATTATATAAAACTACTTACATGTTAAAAACTTTTGCAAGTCCATAATATTGCTTGCCTGGATTGGTGCAGTTAATATATATGTAAAAGAACTTGCCTATCTTCTCCATATTGTGGTTCATGCAGTACAATTTACCTCAATGTTTTTTGCATATCATGAATGCAATAAAGACAAATGTACTTTCACTTTGATACATTTGACATGTTCATATGGCTAAAAAAATTTTTTACGTTTTTTTAAAGCTGCAGAATCTTAGTCATAATGTCATCTTCACTTTGGATTCACTATTGAAAGGAGACCTCAAAGATGTCAAGGGGGTAAGTGTTTGTTTCTAGTGATTAAGTTATTCCCTTTGATGTAAATTTAAAATTGTGAAGTAGGTGGCAATTGCATAGCCTACGAATCAAAAAGTACTAAATAACACTTTGCATATCAGAGTGATATGATAACTCTAAGCTTTCAAATGGTTGAAAATGTTTTTATATCATTTGCAATGTAATACTGTATGTACAACATTAAGGAAACTAGGTTTTTGTTTCTACATTTTAAATATTCCCATTTGAATTTAGTCATAAATTGCAAGGATGGACAGGTACATGGATGGGAGGGGTATGGAGGGCTAAGATAGTCTGGGGACTAAGACAGATAGATACTTTATCAATCCCAAAGGAAATTACAGTGTCACAGTAGCACTCAAAGTGCACAGTTAGTCAAATATTAGAAGAGAAGTAAGAAGAATAAAAAAAATTAAATTACCTTAAAAATAAGATGTACAGGATTTCCAAGTTCACACTGATAAGATGGTAGTGCAAGAATTATCGTAATGGGTACAATATTATACAGTAATGGGTGCACATTCATACCACAACAAACACAAAATGCTGGTGGAACACAGCAGGCCAGCCAGCATCTATAGGGAGAAGTACTGTCGACGTTTCGGGCCGAGACCCTTCGTCAGGACTAACCGAAAGGAAAGATAGTAAGAGATTTGAAAGTAGTGGGGGGAGGGGGAAATGCGAAATGATAGGAGAAGACCGGAGGGGGTGGGATGAAGCTAAGAGCTGAATAGGTGATTGGTGAAAGTGATACAGAGCTGGAGAAGGGAAAGGATCATGGGACGGGAGGCCTTGGGAGAAAGAAAGGGGGGGGGGGGGAAGCACCAGAGGGAGATGGAGAACAGGCAAACAACTAAATATGTCAGGGATGGGGTAAGAAGGAGAGGAGGGGCATTAGCGGAAGTTAGAGAAGTCAATGTTCATGCCATCAGGTTGGAGGCTACCCAGCTGGTATGTAAGGTGTTGTTCCTCCAACCTGAGTGTGGCTTCATCTTGACAGTAGAGGAGGCCATGGATAGACATATCAGAATGGGAATGGAACGTGGAATTAAAATGTGTGGCCACTGGGAGATCCTGCTTTCTCTGGTGGACCGAGCATAGGTGTTCAGTGAAACGGTCTCCCAGTTTGCGTCGGGTCTCACCAATATATAAAAGGCCACACCGGGAGCACCGGACGCAGTATAACACACCAGCGGACTCACAGGTGAAGTGTCGCCTCACCTGGAAGGACTGTCTGGGGCCCTGAATGGTGGTGAGGATGGAAGTGTAAGGGCAGGTGTAGCACTTGTTCCGTTTACAAGGATAAGTGCCAGGAGGGAGATCGGTGGGAAGGGATGGGGGGGGATGAGTGGACAAGGGAGTCGCATAGGGAGTGATCCCTGCGAAAAGCAGAAAGAGAGGGGAGGGAAAGATGTGCTTGGTGTAGTGGGATCCCGTTGGAGGTGGCGGAAGTTACAGAGAATTATACTTTGGACCTGGAGGCTTGTGGGGTGGTAGGTGAGGACAAAGGGAACCCTATCCCGAGTGGGGTGGTGGGTGGATGGGGTGAGGGCAGATGTGCGGGAAATGGGGGAGATGCGTTTGAGAGCAGAGTTGATGGTGGAAGAAGGGAAGCCCCTTTGTTTAGAAAAGGAAGACATCTCCTTCGTCCTGGAATGAAAAGCCTCATCCTGAGAACAGATGCGGCGGAGACAGAGGAATTGTGAGAAGGGGATAGCATTTTTGCAAGAGACAGGGTGGGAAGAGGAATAGTCCAGGTAGCTGTGAGAGTTTGCAGGCTTATAATAGATATCAGTAGATAGGCCATCTCCAGAGATGGAGTCAGAAAGATCAAGAAAGGGGAGGGAGGTGTTGGAAATGGACCAGGTAAATTTGAGGGCAGGGTGAAAGTTGGAGGCAAAGTTAATGAAGTCAACGAGCTCAGCATGCGTGCAGGTGGCAGTGCCAATGCAGTCGTCGATGTAGCCATGGATGTAGCCATGGGCACCTGTATGGGTCCCAGTTATGCCTGCCTTTTTGTTGGCTTTGTGGAACAGTCCATGTTCCAAGTCTATACAGGTATCCATCCCCCTCTTTTCCCATTTCTACCACTGCCTCATTTCAATCACTCTGAGGGGAAAAAGTTGCCCCTCAAGTCTTTTTAAATTTTCCCCTTCACTTTAAACCAACTGTATACCTGCTGATTAATGCAAATATCTAAACAGGCAATTATGTAGCAGCAACTTAATGCATAAAAGCATGTAGACCTGGTCAAAAAGTTTGGTTCAGATGAAACATCAGAGTGAGGAAGAAGAAATGTGATCAAAGTGACTCTGACTGTGGAATAATTGTTGGGGCCAGACTGAGTGGTTTGAGTATATTAGAAACTGCTGACCTCCTGGGATTTTCATGCACAACAGTCTCTAGAGTTTACAGAGAATGGTGTGAAAAACAAAAAAACATCCAGTGGGCGGCAGTTCTGTGGGTGAAAACGCTTTGTTAATGAGAATGGTGAGACTGGCTCAAGTCTGACAGGAAGCTGACAGTAAAATATTTAACCACACGTTACAACAGTGGTGTACAGAAGAGCATCTCTGAATGCACAACATATCAAACCTTGAAGTGGATGGTCTACGGAAGCAAAAGGCCACTCCTGGTTCCCTTCCTGTACCCAATGAAATGGCTGTTATGTTTTGGGCTTCCATATCCTGGATTCACCTCATCTATACTACTAATGATCTAACAGGAGGTCAGCCTTTTTTGCTACAGGGATAAGTGCAACCTACCCTGTCCAGCCTCTGTTTATGACTCAAGCCTTCCATTCTTGGTAACATACTTGTAAGTCTCTTTGTCACTGGTTTAATGACATCTTTTCTGTAAAAGGGCTACCAGCACTATACATATTATAAAGTAAAAATATCAATGTTGTAACATTACATCCCAACTCCTCTACTGGATGCCCTGACTTATCAAGGTGAGCATGCCAAGTATCTTACCGCTCTGTTTACCTTTCAGTATACTACGGGTATGTATGTGCACCCATGGGTCACTTCCAGAGCAGTACCTAGGGCCCCACCATTTACTATGTAAACCCTATAGTCTTTGAACCTGTTAAGTACACCATCCTTCACCATTATCCAGCCTAGTGAGACTACCCTTGCTTTGTTTCATTCACATTCAGAACTGAGCAGTCAGGATTACCTACTGATGGCTTCTCTTCTGCCTCTGGCACCATCACTCCTGCAATCTTTAAAAATCCATGCTCTGTTTATTTTTCATCTATGTTCAGCAATAATCAAATCTTCAGACACTGGAATTGTAAAATAAAAAGAAAAGCTGGAATGCTCAGCAGGTGAAGCCACATCCATGGGAAGTGAAACCTTCAGATTAAACACCCTTCGTCAGAACTGCCAACAAGAAAAGGGAGGGGGGTGTGTCTGATGGGGTAGAACAAGTGACCATGAGGGTAAACTGCAAAAGATGATCAACTCACTGAGTGAATAGGAACAGTTAAACGGTGAGTGCACAGACAAAGGAATGTGGTAGTTGTGAATTCAGAGCAGCGAGGCTTTGTACGCCCTCCCTTCCAAGAGAGCGATTGAAGAAATACAAACTAAGGCAATATCACAGATCAAGTTACTTAAAGTTAAAGGGTTCAATTTTGTGTTACAGAGGGCTGCTGAAGTGTTATTTCTAAGGCTTGTATTAGGCTTCATTGTAACAGTTTTGAACACATCAATTGGGAGAGGGATGGAGAATTACTAGTTGAGTGGCATGATAGCATAGTGATTAGTGTGACACTATTACAGCTTGTGGCAATAAAAATGAAATAAAATAAAAATAAAAATAAAAATGAAGAGGTCAAGATAGTGATTTAGATGCATATCATATTTTTTTACTGAGTTAAGTATTGTATGTAATTAGTTTTGCTACAATAAGTGTATGGGACATTGGAAAAAAAGTTGAATTTCCCCATGGGGATGAATAAAGTATCTATCTATCTATCATTCCGGAATCTAGTATTCCGATCCAGTGTTATTCTGTAAGGAGTCATTGTGCATCCTCCCCATGGAATGCATGGATTTTCTCCGGGTCCTCCGGTTTCCTCCCACAAAGAAACACTGAATAGGTTAATTGGTATAGTAAATTGTCCTGTGGTTAGGATAGGGTTAATCTGGTTGTCAGAGGTTGCTGGGCGAAAGACCAGAAGGGCCTACTCTGCACTGTATTGCTAACATGAAAAAATATAAAATGGCAGCATGTAGGAAGCTTAGAGTCACCCTGAGACCTAATACAGGATCTTTGCAAAGTCACTCATATCTGTGTTTAGATTCTCCAGTGTGGAGGAAACCACGTTGTGAGCATTGACTGTGTAGTACACCAGGCTGAAACAGTGCAAGTGAATCGCTGGTTCACCTGGAAACTCTGTGTCCCTGGGTATTAGGAAGGGGAGAGGTGAAAGGACAAGTTTTGCATTGTGTGTGGTTGCAAGGAAAGGTGCAGTGGAGTAGGGGCAGAGGAAGTGCGAGAATGGAATAGAGCCCTTAGAAGCAAGGTGGGACAAGCAGTATTCGATACAGCTGTGGGAATTGGCAGGCTTGTAATGGACAGGTTTATCTTTAGTGATGGTGACTGTTCCAGAAAAGGCAGGGAAGAATTGGAGATTGATCATGTGAAGGTGAGAGTATGACAAAAATTTGCAGGAAAGGTAAAGACATTGCTGAATTCAGCATAATTACAGGTAACAGCACCAACAGTACTGGCATAAGTGTTAAGGGGGTGTGCATGGGTCAGACTGAAACAAAAACTGTTCCACATGTCTATAAAAAAATCAGGCATGGCACGGACCCATGTGCATGTCTCTTAATGGTACCATCTGAAATTGTAAAATTAGATTGAAAATTAATGATAATATTCTGTAGCTCAGCACCTTAACTTCCACGCATGCCAGATATTCAGAAGAATGTATAGACATTTTCTACAGCTAAATATTGGAAAGATCAATGCTGCTCTTTTCAGTTTCTGCTACTGTTACCTAGCTATTAACTTTATCACTTGTTTTGACAAGTGATACATTACTGTTATATTTGAAGAGTTTCCAATTGTATACCTGTTTATACCTGCACTTTATGCAGTCCTGGATAGATCTGTAGTCTAGTGTAGCTTTTTCTGGGTTGTTTTTATGTAGTTTATGTAGTTTTTGTAATGTTTCATGTAGCACCATGGTCTTGAAAAACGTTTTTACTGTGTACTGTACCAGCAGTTACGGTCGAAATGACAATAAAAAGTGACTTGACTTGTTCCCTCATCGAGATCCCTACTTTTCCTTCATACTTTACATTATCGCCACTTTTCTGCTGAAACTCTCAATCATGCTGATATATATCTCCAGACTTAACTGTTCCATTGCTCTTTTGTTTAAACTTCTATCTTTTTTACCAAGCTCAACACCAACTTCTAGTATCCTAACTCTCTCATTCAATCATTATTCCTATTTTCAATTATCTATGTTGGCACCCAGATGAGCCATAATTTTAGAATTGTAATCCATTTTTTTCTAATGCATCAAGGTTTTGCTCCTACTTTCTTTAACTCTGGAAGCTGTTAGATCTTTCCAGTCCCAGTTCTTTTCTCTTGCATATTCACAATTTTACTTACAGTAATGTGACATGGAAGGAAGACACTTTTGTGGGTCCATACCATTTCCCAGCGGACAACTCAGGTTTCCTTTCTCCTATTTCTCTGATAATGGGCCTCGGCCTGAAATGTCCTGCAGAGATGTTGCTTGACCTGCTGAGTTCCTCTATCATTTTGTGTGTTGCTCTGGATTTCCAGCATCTGCAAAATCTCACGTGTTTCTTATATTCCTCTTGCTCATTCTATCCTACTCTTTTTTGATTATTTTACCATTTGACTATGCATTGAGTAGTTGGTTAACCTACCAGCACCTGGGATGTGGGAGGAAACTGGAACACTCAAATGTCAGGGGGAGGAGGCAGCAGTAGGGGAAGAGGGAGTGAAAGAACCATATGACCATAAGAATGGGCAGGTAAGCAATATTGTGGTGTTGGAAGTTAGTTAATCTTTTTTTCATGAATTTTCATTCTTCCTCGCCAGTTTTCTTTTCAAGGATGAAACCCTCAAGTGAAATCAGCAGTGAAGTAGGATGCAGAATTCAACTCTAATGAGACTTTCAACCTAGTGTAAAAAAAACAATGCTGTAGTTAATTACTCTGGAAACATGGGAAATGCTGGAAATCCAGAGTAACACACACAAAATGCAGGAAGAACTTACAGGTAAGGCAGCATCTGGGGAGAGGAAGGTTCTCGGTCCAAAACTTTGTTTATTTCCCTCTATTATTTTGCCTGACTTGCTGAGTTCCTCCAGCATTTTGTGTGTGTTACTTACAGAAAAACTGGGATTTTATAACTGAAATTCTCTTAAAGCATGCAATCAGATCATTCCAACTATGTTCACCAAGATGTGTTAATGCCCTACAAACTTAATTGTATGCACTGATGACTTTGCCTGTGGCAGTCAGGCAAAAGGATAACTTTGACGGCTGCTGTTGCTGATCTCTGTTACATATCAGTTTGTTTCATGCTGCTGCATTTGGGAGATCACACAAAATTGTGCCGAAGAGGGGTGCCACAGTAGCTTAATGGTTAGCATGCAATATTATAAATTGGGGCATCTGGCGTCCTCAAGCAAGTTTATAGTTTCCTTCCTATGTCCGCAAGGGTTTCCTCTGGGTGCTTCAGTGTCCTTCCACAGTCCAAAGATGTACTGGTTATTTGGTCATTGTAAGTTGTCTCAATATCATCATCCTGTCTCACGGAGAGGATATTTTCTATAGTGCCCAGAGGGTACAGCCTCAGAATACAAGGACATCACCTTAGAACAGAAACAAGAAGGAATCAGTGGAACTCATTGCTGTGGAGGCCCAGTCATTGGATCTGTCGAAAACAGAGTTTCATAGGTTCATGATTAGTATAGGGAGAAAGCAGGAGAGTGGGTTTGAGAAGGATAATAGATCAGCTATGATGGAATGGTGGAGCAGACTCAATGAGCTGAAAGGCCTAATTCTGTTTCTACATCTTATGAAGTCAAAAGTGACTTCATAAGATGTAGACTTTGTCAAAGAACATGCCTGCTTTGGGAACTGTACTTCACAAGCCTGTCCAGAGTGATTTGACTCCCCCTCCCTCCCCCCCCCCCCCCCCAGAAACACTTGGCCACCTTTCCAGCATTGCAGCAACCAGCACCCTCTGGTGATCGCTATGAATGCCAGCTGCAGAGATCGTTGTTGTTAGGCTATATTTTTTGACAGCTGTAAGGACTTACAAAGCGTCACGCATGGAGATAGCAGTTTGAGCACCATGTTATAAGGTGAATACAGCAGTGCTTTTCTGTAAACAGCTTTGTGATGACCCACAGAGTCATTTTCATGCCTTAAAATGGTGTGGAGCAATATTCAGGCTTGAAGTTTGAGATTCCAATAGGATTAACAGACATAGGGCACCTATGCACAAACTATAACAAGGTTATAGAATAGCAAAGATAATGGGTTAAGTAAATTAGTGTAGTGGACTGTGATTGGTTGACATGGGCAAATATGAGCAATGGGTTAATTGATGCTTACTTTTTTTGCACCTCAATTGAGACAAATGTGCATTGATATGGAGTCATTATCAGCATACGTAGAACATTTTTCAACATTAAGCACAAAGAGAATAAAAATGACATAGTTAATTAGAGTCCTCTGAGATATTGCTGCATAAAATTGCAAATGAGTATGTGAGTTGTCTGTTGGGAATAAAAATAGTATTGGTCAGACACTGAAAAGGTTAGAACTGGAAGTATCATAATGCTACATAGTGAACAGTTATTCTGTTATTTTGCACTCCTAAATGTGCAAAATTGAATTTGTCTGAAGTAGGGTCGGCTCTGCAGTATATCTTTAGGCAGGTTTATTAAGTGAAAGCAAAGAAATAAACATTAACCCATTAAAAGCATTTAAAATATATTGGTTGCAACTTTAAGATATTATATGGATATTATGAAGCAAGGTGAGGAAAACTATCTTCTTGGCAAATAAATGTCTTAGACATGCATCATGTAATTGTATGCAAAGATAATTCTGTAATACTTTTGGTACAAAGGGAGCTCATATTTAGACTGTTGGGTTCCAAGGTAGAAGCAAAATCTATGTATTTATTCTAAAATGATTTAATTGTTGTAATTTGGGGATCATTTGGATAAATGAACTCAAGTAATCCAAATAATGTCCACCCAAACATAAATGGATTGCAGATTTCAACTAGAAATTATTTTGCTCTAGACCTAGTTGGTCTGGAATTTTGAATGTTCTAGATTTTAAAATGGTGAATAATTTTGGCATTCTAATTCATTTTTTGCCTTTTTGCAGGACCTGAAGAAGCCTTTTGACAAGGCGTGGAAGGATTATGAAACAAAATTGTAGGTACTTCCATTCTTTTGAGAGGAAACTAATAACTATTTTAAGTTATAGCCTAAGACAAATGTTGTATTTCTTGGATTCATTTGGAATAACTTCTTATATTTTTTAGGGAGAAAATTGCAGTGTTTTATTCCCTCACTGTCATTGAGCTAAAATTCTAGAACTCTCCTAAGAAGTGTTGAATCAAGGGATAACTTATTAGGAATTTGCTCTGGTGTGTTAGTCAGAGTGCAACATGCAACAAAAACAACATTTAACAATCATAAAGAAGTTTAAAATAAAGAATATCCACTGTCCCAGGAAGGGAGCTCACCCCATTGCCTTCGCAGGAGCAAATAGGGAAAGGTGATTAAGTACCGGCTCAGCCTGTGAAGCTTACATCCCTTGAATGATAATATAAGAAAGAAGTAAGATGGTTATTCTGGAACATTGTTTCAGAAATACACGTTTAAATTCCACCATGGCTGCTGGTAATTTAACGTTCAAAGTAAATCTATTATCAAAGTGCAGATTTGTTACCATATAAAACACCGAGATTAATTTTCTTGCCAGCAATCACAATAAATACAAGAAACACAATAGAATCAATGGAAGACCACACCCAATGGGACGCAACAAACAATGTACAAAAAAAACAACAAACTGTACAAATACAAAAAGAAAGAGGGGAAAAAAGAGAAATAATAATAAACAATTAATATAGAGATATGGGATGAAGAGTCCTTGATAGTGAGTACATAGGTTGTGGGAATAGTTCACTGATGGGACAGTAGAGGTTGAGTGAAGTTCAAGTAACTAAATATAATTAAAATTTTGCCTCTGCAATGGTAACAATATACTAGCCATAACATAAAAGAATTTTTAAAAACTAGCTAATTCATTAACATTCTTCAAGGCAAGAAACTGCTCACCCTTCCCTGATTTGACTAACATGATTCCAAACTGTCCAGTGTCTTAATTCCTGGACCTAATTTCCAATATCTATTAACGATGCCTCAATTGAGTCATTTAGGAACGAACAATAAATGCTGTAAGGAATTCAGTGACACCCACAATATATTTAATATACAATTAATTATGTGCCTATAGTGTCTACAG
The DNA here is from genome assembly GCF_048418815.1 of Hemitrygon akajei. Classification (NCBI taxonomy): domain Eukaryota; kingdom Metazoa; phylum Chordata; class Chondrichthyes; order Myliobatiformes; family Dasyatidae; genus Hemitrygon; species Hemitrygon akajei. The sequence continues at coordinate 152,921,336 of NC_133124.1, read as the reverse complement.
CATCCATAAAGAAAACTATGCAAGAGTGTCTGTTAGAAAAGCCACTGCTGAAGATCAGTTATTTTTTTACTTTTAGAAGTACCTTAAAAACCAGGTTTGTAAAACATAGTATAAAAATTCATGAGAAGAAACAAATGGAAATCCTTCTGAGCTATGAATGTGTGCTTACAGTAGACAATTGAGGACAGTGAAATTGTATTCCCTTTATACGTGGCCTTTTCTTTTTCTCTCTAGCCTTCAGTGATCTTTGAGCTTTTATAATTTTCAGACCCTGCACATCTCTAATCTGAATTGTTTCCCTGTTGCTAACCATCTTTTCAATTGTCATTGGGGCAAGCCCAAGAATTTTTTTCTCTAGCACCATGAGTAGCATAGAACATAGAAATCTACAGCACATTACAGGCTCTTTGGCCCATAATGTTGTGCTGACCATGTAACCTACTCTAGAAACTGCTTAGAATTACCCTACTGCATAGTCCTCAATTTTTCTAAGCTCCATGTACCTATCTAAGAGTCTCTTAAAAGACCCTATTGTATCCAACTTTACCACCATCACTGGCAGTGCATTCCACGCTCCCACCACTCTGTGCAAAAAGCTTACCTCTGACATTCCCTCTGTACCTACTTCCAAGCACTTTAAAACTATGCCCCCTTACGTTAGCCACTTCAGCCTTGGAAAAAAGTGTCTAGCTATCTACACGATCAATGCCTTTCATTATTTTATACACCTCTATCAAGTCACCTTTCATGTTCCGTTGCTCCAAGGAGAACAGGCCAAGTTCACTCAACCTATTCCCATAAGGCACACACTCCAATCCTGGCAACATCCTTATGAATCTCCTCTGCACTCTTTGTATTGTATCCATATCCTTCCTGTAGTGAGGTGACCAGAACACTACTCCAAGTCGGGTCTAACCAAGGTCTTATATAACTGTAACATTACTCTTGAGCTCTTGAACTCAATCCCACGGTTGATGAATGCAGACACACCATATGCCTTCTTAACAAAACTGTCAACCTGTGCTGCGCATCAGCTTTGAGTATCCAATGGACATGGACCCCCAGATCTCTCTGATCCTCCACACTGTCAAGAGTCTTACTATTAATCTTATATTCTGCTTCAAATTTGATCTTCCAAAATGAACTACTTTACACTTAGCTGGATTGAACTCCATTTGCCTCTCGTCAGCTCAGTACTGCATCATATTGATACCCTAGTGTAACCTCTGACAATCCTCCAGTCTATTCACTATCCTTTGTGTCATCAGTAAACTTACTAACCCCCCTCCCCTCTAATTCTTCATCCAGTTCATATATAAAAATCACAACCAGGAGGGGGTCCCAGAGCGGCACACCGCTGGTCACCGACCTCTATGCAGAATACAAACTATCTGCAACCATTCTTTGCCTTTGTGGGCAAGCCAATTCTGGATCCACAAAGCAAGGTCCCCTTGGATCCCATACCTCCTTACTTTATGAATGAGCCTTGCATAGGGAACCTTATCAAATGCCTTGCTGAAATCCATATACACTACATCCACTTACCTACCTTCATCAATATGTTTTGTTACACTCAGAAAATTCAATCAGACTCATAAGGTGGGACCTGCCCTTGACAAAGCCATGCTGACTACTCCTAATCATATTATACCTCTCCAATTGTTCATAAATTTTGCCTCTCAGGATCTTCTCCAACAACTTGCCCACCACTGAAGTAAGACTCACTGGTCTATAACTTTCTGTATTACAGTTTCAATATAATTATGGAGGAGGATAGGACTGGACTCAAAGTAGAGTTTTTTGATTGGAGAAAGGCTAACTTTGAGGAGATGCGAAAGGATTTAGAAGTAGTGGAATGGGATTTATTTTATGGGAAGGATGTAATAGAGAAATGGAGGTCATTTATAGGTGAAATTTTGAGGGTACAGAATCTTTATGTTCCTGTTAGGTTGAAAGGAAAGGTTAAAAGTTTGAGAGAGCCGTGGTTTTCAAGGGTTATTGGAAACTTGGTTCGGAAAAAGACAAAGACCCCTACAATAAATATAGGCAGCATGGAGTAAATGAGGTGCTTGAGGAATATAAAGAATGTAAAAATAATCTTAAGAAAGAAATTAGAAAAGCTAAAAGAAGATATGATGTTGCTTTGGCAAGTGAGGTGAAAATAAATCCAAAGGGTTTCTACAGTTAGATTAATAGCAAAAGGATAGTGAGGGATAAAATTGGTCCCTTAGAGAAACAGAGTGGACAGCTATGTGTGGAAGCAAAAGAGATGGGGGAGATTTTGAACAATTTCTTTGGTATTCACTAAGGAGAAGGATATCAGATTGTGTAAGGTAAGGGAAACAAGTAGGGAAGTTATGGAAACTATGACGATTAAAGAGGAGGAAATACTGGTGCTTTTAAGGAATATAAAAGTGGATAAATCTCCGGGTCCTGTCAGGATATTCCCTAGGGCCTTGAGGGAAGTTAGTGCAGAAATAGCGGCTCTGACAGAAATGTTTCAAGTGTCATTAGAAACAGGGATGGTGCCGGAGGATTGGCGTTTTGCTCATGTTGTTCCATTGTTTAAAAAGGGTTCTAAGAGTAAACCTAGCAGTTATAGGCCTGTAAGTTTGATGTCAGTGGTGGGTAAATTAATGGAAGTGACTCTTAGAGATGGTATATATGATTATCTGGATAGATAGGGTCTGATTAGGAACAGTCAACATGGATTTGTGTGTGGAAGGTCATGTTTGACAAATCTTATTGAATTTTTTGAAGATGTTACTAGGAAGGTTGATGAGAGTAAAGCAGTGGATGTTGTCTATATGGACTTCAGTAAGGCCTTTGACAAGGTTACACACAGAAGTTAGGAAGTTAGTTACGAAGGTTCAATCGTTAGATATTAATATTGAAGTCGTAAAATGGATTCAACGGTGGCTGGATGGGAGATGCCAGAGAGTAGTGGTGGATAACTGTTTGTCAGGTTGGAGGCTGGTGACAAGTGGTGTGCCTCAGGGATCTGTACTGGGTCCAATGTTGTTTGACATGTACATTAATGATCTGGATGATGGGGTGGTAAATTGGATTAATAAGTATGCAGATGATACTAAGATAGGTGGCATTGTGGGTAATGAAGTAGGTTTTCAAAGCATGCAGAGAGATTTAGGCTAGTTAGAAAAGTGGGCTGAAAGATGGCAGATGGAGTTTAATGCTGATAAGTGTGAGGTGCTACATTTTGGTAGGACTAATCAAAATAGGACATACGTGGTAAATGGCTGGGTATTGATGAACGGAGTAGAACAGAATGATCTAGGAATAATGGTGCATAGTTCCCTGAAGGTGGAATCTCACGTGGATAGGGTGGTGAAGAAAGCTTTTGGTATGCTGGCCTTTATAAATCAGAGCATTGAGTATAGGAGTTGGGATGTAATGTTAAAATTGTACAAGGCATTGGTGAGGCCAAATTTGGAGTGTTGTGTACAGTTCTGGTCACCGAATTATAGGAAAACATCTTTCAACAAAATAGAGCGAGTACAGAGAAGATTTACTAGAATGTTACCTGGGTTTCAGCACCTAAGTTACAGGGAAAGATTGAACAAGTTAGGTCTTTATTCTTTGGAGTGTAGAAGATTGAGGGGGGACTTGATAGAGGTATTTAAAATTGAGGGGGATAGATAGAGTTGACGTGGATAGACTTTTTCCATCGAGAGTAGGGGATATTCAAACATGAAGACATGAATTGAGAGTTAGGGGGCAATAGTTTAGGGGTAACACGAGGGGGAATTTCTTTACTCAGAGAGTGGTAGCTGTGTGGAACAAGCTTCCAGTAGAAGCAGTAGAGGCAAGTTCGGTATTGTCATTTAAAGTAAAATTGGATAGGTATATGGACAGGAAAGGAATGGAGGGTTATGGGCTGTGCAGATTGGTGGGACTAGGTGAGAGTAAGCGTTCGGCACGGACTAGAAGGGCCGAGATGGCCTGTTTCTGTGCTGTATTGGTTAAATTGGTTATATTATTACTACTCCCTTTCTTAAACAAGGGGACAGCATTTGTAACCCTCCGGTACTTCTCTGGTCCCTGTTGATGATGCAAAGGTCATCGCCAGAGGCTCAGCAATCTCCTCCCTTGCTTCTCACAACAGCTTAGAGTATATCTTAACCAGTCCCAGCAACTTATCTAACTGAATGCATTTGTAAACAACCTCCTTTTGAAAACATCCTCTTTCTTAATGTCTATATGCTCAAAAGCTTCAGTCCGCTGAAAGTTATCCCCACGATTACCAAGGTCCTTTCCCCTGGTGAATACTGAACCAAAGTATTCATTAAGTACCTCCACTACTTCCTCTGATTCCATGCACATGTTTCCACTGTTGCACCTGATTGGCCCTATTGTCACACAGTTCGTCCTCTCGCTCTTCACATACTTGTAGAATGCCTTGGGGTTTTTCTTAATCCTGCTTCCCAAGGCCTTCTCATCGTCCCTTCTGGCTTTCTTAATTTCATTCTTAAGCTCCTTTCTCCTTTCTGGCAACCCTGTGATTTTCTAGAGTTCTATTAGAACCTACTTACCTTTTCTTCTTAACTAGATTTTCTACATCTTTTTGCACGGTGGTGCTTTTTCCCTACCATCCTTTCCCTCCCTTAATGAAATATACCTATGCCAAACTCCATCCAGATGTTACCTGAACATTTGCCACATTTCTGCCATGCATTTCCCTGAGAACATCTGCTCCCAATTTATGCTCCCAAGTTGCTGCCTAATAGCATCATATTTACCCCTACCCCAATTAATTGTTTTCCCAAATTCCCAAACTATCCCCCTCCAGCTCTATGGTAAAGGAGATAGAGTTGTGATTATTACTTCCAAAATGCTCTCCCACCCAGAGATCTGACACCGGACCACGTTCATTTCCCAATACCAGATCAAGTACAGTCTCACCTCTAGTTGGCTTATCTACATGTTGTGTCAGGAAACCTTCCTGAACACACCTAACAAACTCCACCCCATCTAAACCCCTTGCTCTAAGGAGGTGCCAGTCAATAATAATAGTCATCCATTAGTCTCGAGAGACCATGGATTTGCGCCTTGGAAAGTTTCCAGGGTGTAGGCCTGGGTTGGGTTGTATGGGAGACTGGCAATTGCCCATGCTGCAAGTCTCCCCTCTTCAAGCCACCGATGCTGTCTAAGGGAAGGGCAAGGGCCGATATAGCTTGGCACCGGTGTTGTCGCAGAGCAATGTGTGGTTAAGTGCCTTGTCAAGGACACAACATGCTGCCTTAGCTGAGGCTCGAACTAGAGACCTTCAAATCACTAGACCAATGCCTGAACCACTTGGCCAAGTAGGAAAGTTAAAATCACCCATCACAACAACATTATTCTTGTTGTACATTTCTAGAATCTGCTTCCCTATCTGCTCCTTGATGTCTCTTACCGTTAGGGGGTCTATAAAAAAACTCCTAATAGAGTTATTGCCCCCTTCCTGTTTCTGACTGACTCACACTGATTCAGTAGATAATCCCTTTCTGCAGCCATGACACTATCCACACAATGCCACACCCCCACTTCTTTTGCCTCTCTCCGTGTCCTTTTTGAAACATCTAAAGCCTGACGCACTCATCAGCCATTCCTGCCCCTGATGCATCCAAGTCTCTGTAATGGCCACAACCTCATAGTTCCATGTATTGGTCCACACTCTAAGTTCATCTGCCTTATTTATGGTATTCCTTGCATTAAAATAGACACATCTCAAACCATCTGGTTGAGTGCTTTATCTTCCTTTCAATACTCCTTAAACTCATCTCTTAAGCTTTTGACCATTTGTTCTGATGTATCTCTGCTAAGTTTGCAAAATCTGGAATGTTATTACAATATTAAAATCACCACACAATGATAAATTGTATCATTGATTAATTTTGCAGGACATCTCATGGAAAATTCTCTTGATTTTATTTGTATTGCTGATGTTTTCTGCCTGTTCCTTTTGGTTTTTGTATTTCAGTACTTCTGTTTAATTAACTTTTACTTTGCTCTTGAACCCTTGTGGGTGGAAGGTTGGTGTGTGCTGTGGCGTGGTGAGGAACAAGAATGAACCAGTGATATCTGATTGCATTTAGAGAATGTAGTCCTCACCAACGGGTAAAAGAATATTATTCTTAATGAAGTGATATTTGCCTTTTCATTGATTCTCGTTTTTAGTTTTCATTTTCCTCCCTTCAGAGACTGTTTCATTAAAAATACTTCTAAGGAAGTATGAAATTATTTTAATTTTATTTTGTGCACAGGCTAAGAGGCCAAATACAGACTGAACAACAATTTATTCCTTATTCTGCTATTTGGTTCCCTTCATTAGCAATAATTAATCTTTTCTACAGAAGAACAAAACATGAACTTAGTCTGTGTATGGAATGCTTTGTAGGACCCCTGTGGCTGGAATATTTTACCTTGGAATAAAATGTCAGGTACAGTGCCTGTGAAAGGTATTCACTCCCCCCCCCCCCCCCCCCAAAAGTTTTCATGTTTTACTGTTTTACAATGTTGAATCACAGTGGATTTAATTTGGCTTTGAGATCTGTTTTCACTTTGACACGAAAGGGTCTTTTTCTGTTGATCAGTGTCAAAAAAGCTAAATTAAATCCACTGTGATTCAATGTTGTAAGATTGAATCAAAGTTGTCAGATACCACCATCCCTAGGATTGTGCAGTGAAATGCATATGTTAAACTAATGTTTACTGGTAATTTAGGATCTGATTGTGTACAATGGAGGTTGGTAATGCTCTACCATATAGATGCTGCTGAAATTGTGTACATGATGTATTATATTTTGAAGATTTATCTAGTATTTGTTAAAGAATGGAATAGTATAGCTTTTTGGAAATTATTAGTGATCTGTTGGAAATTTCATTATGCTGTATATATTAGATATTTGGGAAAAATCTCACCTTTGTTACAGTGCTAAAATTGAAAAGGAGAAACGAGAGCATGCAAAGCAGCATGGGATGATTCGGACTGAAATTACAGGAGCGGAAATAGCAGAAGAAATGGAAAAGGAACGACGAGTATTTCAGCTCCAGATGTGTGAGGTTAGACATTGCATGAAAGTCTGTCTCTAAAGCAATGTTATTGTGACATAACCTCCAGATGTGCAAAAGTTCTTAATGAGTTTTTGATATTTTGAAATGCAGCAGCATTCAGTGGATGGAGGATATATTTTATATTTAAACTGAAATAGGTTTAGACCTGTTCTGCTAAACAGTAGCATGGCACCAATTCAAAGAAAATCTATTATCAAAGTGCATATACGTCACCATAAGCTACTCTTGAGATTTTTTCTTGAGGGCATTCACAATAAATACAAAGAAACACAATTGACTCATTTAAAAACTAGATAGAACAAGATGAACAAGCAACCAAGTGTGCAATTGATTACAATATGTGCAAATACAAAAAATTAAATAATAAATATATAAACAATAAATATCGAGAACATGAGATGAAGAGTCCTTGAACGTGAGTCCATAGGTTGTGGGAGCGGTTCAGTGTGCAGATCATTTTGCTTCATATTTTTTGCTTGATTTTTTGGTGCAAAAATATAAATGCAAAATATAAAGCATATTGGGGTCTGTAAGCTCATTGGGTTGGTAGGGCCTATTACTGTGCTCAATCTCTAACTAATGTTTGTAAGTAAAAAAAAAATAGTGGGAACAGATGGGGGGAAGAATACAGACACATCGTTGCAAAATGCAAACACAGGAAGTTAGATCTGTAGAGAAAATTCACTATTTGTGTATCAGTAACTTTTCAAAAGCTTGATTATGGTCAAATACTGGGGCGCGTTGGGTTTGCCCACATTTCTTCACCAAGTCCTGAAGTTTTTTACTGGCATTAGTTAATATTAGATTCATCCGCAATGCTGTCATTGCTGTTGGCTGGTGGAATCCCAACGGAGTGCAATGCAGAGTGCAAGATTTTCAGATGTTAGGCCAGGAACCTACTGACTGAGCAGACATCTGCCAAATCGTGGTTGCATTTGCAATCACTAGGAAGAAATAGCTGCAAGAGAGTGGTATTATTTGGATTTGATTCAGTTGGTTTAAGTGCATTTAGTTGTTTCTAAGTATGTGTTTTTAGTATTTCTTTAAATGTTAATTTTTTTCAAATATTTTTAATTTTTAATAGATCCCAGATGTTTTCTTCTGTTTAGGCAGTTCCTCAGGATCAAGACCATAAGAGAAAGAAGCAGAATTAGGCTTTTCGGCCCATCGTCTGCCACTCTATTCTATCATGACTTTTTTTCCCTTAACTCCATTTTCTTGCCTTCTCTACGTAGCCTTTGACACTATTACTGATTAAGAACCAATCAACTTCCATTTTAAATATACTCAATGACTTGGCCTCAACAGATGTTTATGGCAATGAATTCAACAAACTCACCGCCCCTTGGTTAAAGAGGTGCCCTTCTATTCTGAAATTGTGCCCTCTGGTCCTAGATCTTCTCTCCCCCACCTATGGAAACATTCATTCAGCATCCACCACTCAAGAAGAACTTACTTCATTCTAGTTTTGCATTTTCTGAGGTGGTTAATGATGCCTATGTGGGGACAACAGATGTTGTAGGTACTGGCTGATAGATAATTTGTTAAGTGGTTCAGCACTTGCACAGGAGCTTCTGTACTCCGGATGTACGGCTTCAAGATTCTCATTATCATCCCAAATGCTCTTCTCTATTTTGAACTATACTTTCTCTTCAAATGGGCTTTGAGCACATACTTGGATCTATTTCGTATGAATGACGGCTTTGATGGTTAGTGAATTTAGGGTCTCAGTGACTGTATGATTGCTGCTAGCTGCTTGCTATAGAAGAAGCAGTATGCTGTTCCAAACAGTACTGAGCAAGGCAGGCTGGAAGCTGGCTTCCCAGAAGAAGGGCACACCTGCGACCACGCTGGAAGAATGGTGTGGTTCAAGGGCTGATGAGACTATATTCTCAGGATTAGCAAGAGAAGTAAAGGCTCATTTGTGTTTTGAATGATTGGTCACCTTGTGAAATGAGTAAACCTGCAAGTCTGAAGGAATAATTTTCCCAAACAGTGATTCTGGTTCATGCTTCACTTTGCAAAAGAAGAAAACTAGATAAGACAGTGGGAGTTGTCAACAGTGGTGCAGCACCTCAGCTTAGTGGTTAGTGCCAGTGATCAGGCTTTAAAGCCTACTGCTGTCTATTAGGAGTTTGTATGGTCTTCTGTGACTGTGTGGGTTTCCTCCAGGTGCTCTGCTTTCCTCCCACATTCCAAAGGTGTACGTGTTAGGGTTAATAAGTTGTGGGTATGTTGTGTTGGCACCAGAAAAATGGCGACACTTGCAGGCTGCCTTTAGCACATCCTTAGTCCTTTTTTAGTTGTGGACAAAATGCATTTCGCTGTATGTTTTGACATTTCACTATACATGTGACAAATAAAGGTAATTTTTTTAGCTAATTCTCTGGGGAATTGAGTCCATTTTTCAACAGTTCTGTAACTTTGGCATGCAGCATTATAAATAGGATTGATGTGTGTTTTTAATTAAAAAGGGATCATATCAGATTATGTAATCTTATAGATATAATACCATATATTATAATCTTATAATATCATATCAGATATTCTGAACTGAGTGTGCTGATTGAAGATGCACCTTTGAAAGAGCCATTTCCTTATTTTCGCTTTCTCAACCAAGGGTTGAATGAGTTTTGGATGGGACTGTAGCACTGCTTTGTTGAAAGTACAGTTGATTCGGGTTAATTGGGCCATCGGTTAATTGGGAGAGCCGCTTATTTGGGACAAATCTTAAAGAACATAAAGTCATTGAGAAAATAGCTGGGATTCCCTTTATTTATTTAGACGCTATGCCACTTAATTGGGGGAGGAGACTGTAGCCAAACAGTCTCTAACCAGCATCTTGTGCACGTGTGCCTGTTAGACTCTACACGGTGCTTAGAGCAAGGTTTCTAAATAGCGTCAGTTGCATGTGTTTGTGTTCGAAAAGCAGTGATTTTTACCACTGATAGTTGGCGAGAAATAAGCAGTAAGGCAATTCAAAATTATTTTACTCACTGCAGTTTTAAGCATTCATGCTTGGAGATGCCAGAAGCAGCTGGGACTGAAAACAAAATTATTTTACTACTTTAGATTAGGAACTACAAACAATTTGATGATATTGACAGTCATGTTAAATGAAGATTTGGAGGATGCAGTCATTCAAAGCATTGCATGGAGGCAATCCATTATCTACACTAGGTGTTTGCGCTGATTTTGTTTATTTACAGTGATTCAAAAGAACACACCAGCATACACTGAAGTACTCAGTCACTAACTAATATACACTCGTATAGTATTGTAGTATTGATAGTGTTCTAGTTTGTTGTGTATTTCATTTAAATACATAACTTGTTACTAATTTAAACGGTCTTTAAATATCTTTTTAACTTTTGTTTTGAAACTTGAGCTAACTGGGACAGCCACTTAATGAACATAAATGTACTGGTCATGATGTGTCCCATTTAACTGCAATCTATTATAGCAGTGATTCCCAGCAGGGTAGGTTGGATGTCCTAACAGGGTGTTAGGGGAAACAGAAGTTTTGGGGGCATTCAAGGTTCTTGGAGGAGGGGCGCAGTGTGCAGCACCCTAACTTGAGACGTGAGACCTGACCAACCATATCAACTCACTGCCTTTGTAAACATCTGATAGGCATTCCCGGTTTGTGTTAACTTTTAATTTGAATTTAGCCCTGTTAATGATGTATAAATACATATGGCACAATCTCTGTGAGTCTGGAGGTGAAGCCTTGAATTCTAATCCTAAGAAACAAACTGCAGAAGGTGTTAAATACAATGCTACATACCTGGAGTACTGTTTTATTCTGTTTCCATCCGATCGGCGATGCCCCAGGTGCCTTATTTGTAATACTATACTGTCTAGTGAAGCAATAAACCCATCAAGATTGCAAGAACACTTCTGTAAAAGATGCCCTGAGAAGGCTACTTACAGTATTTCTCAGTTCCAGAAGATGCAAAAGCATTTGAACAGTGTTGCACACTGGAATCATTTGACAAGAAAGCTAAAAATAACTTTTATAGTGGTCTCATAGCTCTTTATAACATTAACAAAATGAATGTAAAGTGAAAGATTAATAATGCCTGCTGTATCAGAAATACCTCACCACTGTTCGCAAAATGGATATCAGTATTTTAAAATCAATTCCTCTGTATAATAACTGTATATTGACGAAATGAGTGAAAACATTGAGTACCAACTATGCACAGAGCTGCAAAAAAAAAAACAATTTGGGATACAACTGGATGAATCAACTGTATGAGACAGCAAGACATTGCAAATGGCATATGTACTTTTTTTTGGAAAAAATGGAAACGTATATGAAGAGATTCACTTTTGTAAAAAGTTCAAAATAAATTTTAACGGATCAATCTATGATGAGCTCAAAATGTATATTGAGGATAAAAGTATTCTGGTTAGGAACATGATTTCTTGTGCACCAGAAGGAGCACTGTATATGTCAGGTTGCCATTGCAAGTCCATTTGTGTAATTCATTGTCAACATCTTGCAGCCAAAAACCTCAGCCAGCAACTTTTTTCAAGCATGACTCTTGTAATATCTGCTATCAGCAAAATTAAAGCTCATCTGTTAAATAGCAGAATATTTCTCCAGTTATGCCAAGATAACGATGAAAAGTTTGAACGCTTCTTCACACTGAAGTACGTTGGTTGTCAAAAGGCTGTTGCTTAAAATGTTTTCCTGATCTTTTTGACACTATGAATTTTTGCTCAGAGTCGACAGTAGCTTGGGAAACAAGATTGAACTTCTACGTGAAGGTGTGGCATACATAGCCAATCTGTAAGACAAAATTAACATTCAAAATATGAAACTGCAGGGTGAGAATTTTAATTTAATTCGGGCAAGAAGTGCATTGTTTACTTTTATTAGAAACTTGGAAATAAATAAGCAAAACATTGGGAGAAGGATGTTCTCACAATTTCCCTGCATGGAAAGTAGGGCCCTCTCTTTCATAGACGGTGATTTGCAAGAGTACTGCTTACACCTGCAGTCATTGAAGAAGGATTTTCAGAATCAATTCAAGGATTTAAATGATATGGAAATTCTGAACTGGGTAATTAACCCATTTCTTTGCAAAGTAGAGCAGGAAGAGAGCTTACTAGAAGAAATTAATTGAAATTCAGAATGATGAAGAGGCAAAAATGCTTTTTGAAAATGTTGGCTTTTGTGACATGTGGCTACACTGGTCTTTGGAGAAGAGCTAAATTGCTTTTCATTGCCTTTCTATCCTCCTACCTTATTGAAAGAGGCTTCAATGCAGTGAACCACATACTAGCAAAAATCAGAAACCACTTGGACATTGTTATGCGTAGGGATTTGAGGCTTTTGCTGTTACAACTTGAACCAGATATTTCAACTGTTGCTTAAAAACCATCAAGCCCAAGGATCACATTGATGTCAAAGTGGCTGTACAGTGCACAGGTACTGTGCAAGCTAGGTTTAAAGATAAATAAAAAATTTAAAGCAGATTAATTTTTCTCATGTTAGCATATGGTAGGCATGTTTTTACACTATGGGGGTGCTGTAAAGTATGTTGTGCCTAAGAGAGGTGTTGGGATAAAAAATGGTTGGGAAGCACTGCCCTATATGAAACATCTTTTGGCATCAACATTGCAATTCTAAGCTTTAATACTTTCTGCAATTCTTTCAATAATCAGAATTCTAGGCTAGCTTATTAGCCAGTGCTTTCCTGTGAATTTTCTGTTTTTACAGTCCACAAAACCACCATTAATTGTTGTACAATATTTTTTCAGTCTAATTATTTGTAACAGAAACCATGACAACAGTTATTTATTATTATGTATATTAATTTATAATATGTCTACAGTGATAATTAATTGTTAGCATTATTGCTGATTGGAGAAATTACTTGTAGGTATTAAACATACTCATTCCCTTTCTTTGTCTTTCCTTGGCTAGTATCTCATTAAGGTGAATGAAATCAAGACAAAAAAAGGTGTGGATCTACTTCAGAATCTAATCAAGTATTATCATGCTCAATGCAAGTAAGTTCTTGAAAAAAAATTCCCTTATTTTAGCCTTGTATATTGTGTGAACTAATTATCTCATCCAGATTAAATTAGTTTTGGTTGGCCAGATGCTATTGAGTTGGTGTCTTCTCATGGTGATCCACAAGGTTTGTACACTTCTGGGAAAAGTAATGTAATTGCCTTTGAAGATTAGCTAATGGCTTAAATATTAGCAGACACTGTTGGAAAAATGTATTAGCGATCAAGTTCAATTTTTGGAGTAAAGCAGAAAAACAAGTTAATTCAGTTGATAGTTCATGAGAATAATTAAGTAAGTTTTAAATGGTGGCGAAGGGCAGGTGCAGGGAGAAATATTCTGTGATAGGGTGAACATTAGGAGAGGTAGAATGATGTCAGTGATAGTGCTGGCTGAAAGATGGAATATGTCTGGAGTGGACACAAGTTGGAAGATATGACTGAAATCTGTAAAGAAGGGAGATTATGGGCATATGATCGACATATGAAGATGAAAAGCTAATTATTTGAGGTTGTTAAGTTCTTTACTGTGGCCAATTTGAAAGATGGTTCTATTTCCTTGAGTTTATGCTATGGATCATTCGAGCGATAAAGGGGGTCCTGAGTCCGAGTTCAGGGTAGGATTGGGATGAAGAATTTAAGTGACAGGCAACAGTCATACCTTTTCCATTTTGATCTTAGTCCCTTTTATTCATTTCCAAGGTCAGTACAGTCAACCAAGATGTCTTAATGCATTTAAGTGAACTATCGCTGCTTAAAACTGATGGAAACAACACCGATTGTGGTCGGAAGCGCCCACTTAGGATACCACGAAGGAAGTATGGCTGTAGTTTGGGCTACAAGTGCGCTTAAGGAAATGGGGTTTTAAACTCTACGTACCAACTATCTTGCTGGCAAACGTGTAGTCTCTGGTCAATAAAATTGATGATCTCAGAGCTAGGGTGCTGAATCTGAGGGATATTAGGACCGCTTGTGTCCTTTGTTTCACGGAATTCTGGTTAACCCCTTCCGTACCGGATGCAGCGATTCAGATTGACGGGTTTATTATACACCATCAGGATAGATCTATAGAGTCTCTCAAAAGCAGAGGTGGAGGAGTATGCCTCATGATCAACTCTTCTTGGTGCTGTTACGTGATCACTGTTTCGTACTGTGAGTGTCACTTTAAACCACTTAGATGAGGCAGGACTATGACGTCAATATAACAAGCTGCAACAGACCGCTGGGACTTTCAGTAGAGAGGGGAGAGAGAGAGAGAGTGGAAGCTTTGGACTGCGGGCAGGAACAGCTCGCTACGATGTGGGTGAAGCCTGATACTTTCTCAGACCCAAAGGATTGGGTTGATTAATGGCATGGTGCACATTGGATGTGTGACTCACTTTGGATGATTCATATGTGGATTTTGTTGGAGTATCCTGTGGCCACCATGTTGGTTAACCCTTACCTGGATTCGGGTGTGTAATGTGGTAACCACTTGTGCGAAGGGATATTCCGTGACTGTCACCTTTGGGATTTCTACGTAGATTTCAGAAAGACTCGCCGAATAAGATCTTTGACGACTGTTACTTCGTTTACCCAGGGTGGAGTCTGTGGAATTCTTCGTACTTATCTCCTCTGTAGATTTAAATGTGGATTTACAAGTCTGTCCATTCATTTATTTATTCAATGAATTACTGGACATTAAGGAGAGGGAGAGAATGAACCCCTGTTAATTTCTGTTTTTTTTGTTTAGTTTTCTATTTTTTCAGTATATACACATAAAGATAGTGGTTTTAATATTAAAACCTGACTCAACTTGATCTATTGCTGCTGGTACGTAACAGTGCATAATTATCTCAGTGCTGTCCCAATTCTGCTCACCAGACCTGGAATCTCTAGCAGCTAAGTGTCGTTCTTTTTACCTACCACGAGAGTTCTCTGGAGTCATTTTGGTAACAGTTTACATTCCACCTCAGGCCAATGTCAGTCAGGCTTTAGATGATCTGAGCAATGAGATCAACAGGCATGAAACAGCACACCCTAACGCCTTCACCATCATTTTGGGAGATTTTAACCAGGCCAGTCTGAAAAAATCACTAAGCATTTAGCATCAACAGATCATTTGCAATACCAGAGGAAACAACACACTGGACCATTGTTACACCACCATCAAGAATACCTACTGCGCTATTCCATACCCTCACTTCGGGAAGTCTGATCATTTGGCTATACTTGTACTCCAGTAGAGGCAGAGACTGCAGACTGCAGCACCAGTAGTGAGGACCAGTAGGTCTGGACAAGGGAAGCACAGGATTGTCTACAGGACTGCTTTGAATCGGTCGACTGGACTGTATTCAGGGATTCATCTTCAAACCTGGATGAATATATTGCTGTTGTCACCGACTTCATTAAGACCTGTGTAGATGAGTGTGTGCCTACAAAGACTTGCTGTACATTCCCAAACCAAAAGCCGTGGATGAACCAAGAGGTACGTTGTCTGCTGAAGGCTAGATCTGTGGCATTCAAGTCTGGTGACCCAGACCTGTACCAGAAAACCAAGTATGATTTGCAGAGGGTGTTTTCAAGGACGAAGAGACAACTTCAAGCTAAGTTAGAGGCAACATCGGATGCACGGCAACTCTGGCAGGGTCTGCAAGACATTACTTCCCACAAAGCGAAACCCAATAGCATGAATGGAGGTGATGCTTCACTACCAGATGAACTCAACGCCTTCTATGCCAGCTTTGAAAGGGAGAACACAACTACAGCTGTGAAGATCCTTGCTGCACCTGATGAGCTTGTGATCTTGGGAGAGGCAACATGTGCCTGGAGGCGGAAGAGGTTGCAGAGGCCCTAAATGAATACTTTTCTGCAGTATTTACAAGTTAAAGGATCTTGATCAGGGTGAGGTCGAAATAGAGCATGCCTGTGTGCTGGACAGTGTGGAGATTACAGAAGAAGTAGTGCTGGATCTTCTTAAAAACTGGATTTTAAGTGCTGGATTGATAAATCCCCAGGGCCGGATATGATACAGCCCAGGTTGTTGAGGGAATTGAGAGAAGAGATCGCTGGAGCATTATCTATGATCTTTGAATCCTCTTTGACTACAGGGGAAGTGCCGGAGGACTGGAGAATGGCAAATATAGTTCCTTTGTTTAAAAAAGGTAGTACACAGAGGGTTGTGAGTGCCTGGAATGACTTGCCAGGGATGGTGGTGGAGGCTAAAACATTAGGGATATTTAAGAGCCTCTTGGACAGGCACATGGATGAAAGAAAAATGGAGGGTTATGGGGTAGTGTGGGTTTAGTACTTTTTTTTAAGGATTATTTGGGTCGGCACAACATGGAGGGCTGAAGGGCCTGTACTGTGCTGTAATGTTCTATGGTTCTTTGTCTCAGAGGCCGATGTTAGTGTGTCTTCAAAGAGAGTGAACCCTCGCAAGGCAGACGGTCCCGATGGAGTACCTGGTAAGGCTCTGAAAACCTGTGACAACCAACTAGCAGGAGTATTCAAGGACATTTTCAACCTCTCACTGCTGCAGGCAGAAGTTCCCACTTGCTTCATAAAGGCAACAATTATACCAATGCCTAAGAAGAACAATGTGAGCTGCCTTACTGATCATTGCCCAGTAGCACTCACATTGACAGTAAGGAAATGCTTTGAGAGGTTGGTTATGATTAGACTGAACTCCCGCCTCAGCAAAGACCTGGACCCACTACAATTTGCCTGTCATCACAATAGGTCAACGGCAGATGCAATCTCAAGCGCGCTGTACACGGATTTAGATCACCTGGACAACATAAATACCTATGTCAGGATGCTGTTCATCGACTATAGCTCAGCATTTAACACCATCATTCCCACAATCCTGATTGAGAAGTTGCAGAACCTGGGCCTCTGTACCTCCCTCTGCAATTGGATCCTTGACTTCTAACCGGAAGACCACAGTCTGTGCAGATTGGTGATGACATAACCTCCTCCCTGACGATCAATACTGGCTCACCTCGGGTGTGTGCTTAGCCCACTGCTTTACTCTCTATCTACACACGACTGTGGTTAGGCATAGCTCAAGTACCATCTATAAATTTTTGGTACAATCCCAGGTGGCGACGAGAGGGCATACAGGAATGAGATATGCCAACTAGTGGAGTGGTGCTGCAGCAACAACCTGGCACTCAACATCAGTAAGACAAAAGAGCAGATTGTGGACTTCAGGAAGGGTAAGACAAAGGAATACATACCAATCCTCATAGAGGAATCAGAAGTGGAGAAAATGAGCAGTTTCAAGTTCATGGGTGTTAAGATCTCTGAGGATCTAACCTGGTTCTAACATATCAATGTAGTTATAAAGAAGGCAAGACAGTAGCTATACATCATTAGGAGTTTGAAGAGAATTTGCATGTCAACAAATACACTCAAAAACTTCCATAGATGTTCTGTGGAGAGCATTTTGCCAGGCTGCATTACTGTCTGGTAGAGTATTGCAGAGGACCGAAAGAAGCTGCAGAGGGATGTAAATCTAGTCAGCTCTTTCTTGGGTACTAGCCAACAAAGTAGCCAGGACACCTTCTGGGAGCGGTGTCTTAGTAAGGCAGTGTCCATTATTAAGGACCTCCAGCACCCAGGGCCACTGTAACCATCAGGTAGGAGGTACAGAAGGCTGAAGGCACACACTCAGTGATTCAGGAACAGTTTCTTCCCCTCTGCCATCTGATTCCTAAGTAGACATTGAATCCTTGGACAATGTTTTTAATTTATTCAATGTAAGTGTACTCTAATTGATTGATTGATTTATTTATTTTCGCTTCTATAATTATGTATTGCATTGAACTGCTGCTGCTAAGTTAACAAATTTCACGTCGCGTGCCAGTGATAATAATCCTGATTCTGATTCTCTTTGAATAAAATTTAAGAGCATAATCCAGCTCTCCAGTTTAGGTTTACATTCTGAAAAGGCCCTGCTAGTAATCTTGAAATAATCTGATGTTCCATCTCTCATGGTGAGATTGCTTGAATTTTTATAGTGTACGTGGTGAGTTGACATCTAGGAAGATGTGGTCAAAGTGGCTTTTTCTACAGTACATTCTACTAATTTACTGTAAGTTTACTTTTGAATTGATACAGAATGAGAGAGGTGTACAGTAGGAAGGGATAGCACTGTAATAGCTTACTGGCAGACTGTAAAAGTAATCTTTAATTGGTTAAGATTTTGTACTGGGTTTAATTTTGTCATTATTTCTGTATTTCATACTTCAAAAGAATTCAAAATGTATTAAAAATGATTACTTAGCACTTCACATTACCTCTGGAAATGACAATTGGAGGCTTTGTAAGTATTTTAACATTGAGATTCTGTGGATGCTAGAAATCTTGGAACAACACACAAAAAATGCTGGAGGAACTCAGCAGGTCAGGCACCATCTCTGGAGGGAAATAAACAGTCAGCATTTTGGTCTAAAATAATTCATCAGAGCTGGAAAAAGGGGGCAAAAGTCAGAATAAGAAGGTGTGGAGGGAGTGGGAAGAGTACAAGCTAGGAGGTGATAGGTGAAACCAAGTGAGGGAGAAGGTGGGTGGGAGGGGGGAATGAAATTAGAAACTGGGAGGGGATAGGTAAAGGACTGAAGAAGAAGCAATCTTTGACAGGAGAGGACAATGACTCATGAGCGGGAAGGAGGAGAGGCACGAGAGGGAAGGTGATTGTGGTGAGGAGAAGGGGTGTGAGGGAGGTTATTTAATGTAGGAAATACATAATGAAAATCTTAAAGCAAAATAGAATAAAAATGACTCGCTCTTCAAGCTTGTTTGTGTGATATTTGTTGGTATGAAAGTTTGTCACTGTTTTTATTTTGATGTTTCAGGTATACGTTTAGAGACTTGTAACAGTCGCATGATTGCATTTGTAAAGAAATTGTGCTAGTTTGTACTTTGAGGATTATTTGAAAAAAAAAGTCCTAATTGCAGATTTGACTTTTTTTTAAAAGCAAGAGGCATTTAACTTTTTTCAAACAAATCTTCTGGCAATATTTTTGATGAGATATAAACTTAATTAGCAATTTTTGGCATTCTTATTATTTCTAATCTGTATTTTGGGTAAACTATTTTTTAATAAAACAAAGGACCAGATCATATTGTTTGACACCTGCTGGCCATTTACCTTGTAGTTTGGGCTGTAGTATGCTACTTTCAAGAAACGTTGGTGATTCTATTGAAGTGAGTGTGGCAGACTGTATCTAGTAAATCTACATTGGTGGCATTCGCCTCTGGGAGAGTTGGTATGATTTATCCTTGCAGAGCTGATGCTGGAATTAGGTGTAGAAATGTTATTTTTCATGTAGTTTCTTTATTATACTTGTTTTTTAATATTAATTACCCATATACATGTAATTATTCAGTGAATTTTTCCAGTAATTACGGTATAGTTGCTTCAGTATTTTCCTGGAAACTTCTCAGCCTTCAGTAACAGGTGTCACACCGCATAAATCTGACTATTTTATAGTAATTATTGTCAACAGTATTTTGTTAACTCTAGCCTGGGATGAGACAACCGCAACTATTTTTTAGTCTGGTCTTTGTTCTCTTGATGCTAATTCTTGTTCTTCTTTGCTCTTGATGACACGAATAAAACGATCATAAGCAACAAGATTTATGCCTCATTCATGACTTCTGAAGAACCTTTGGCTCGCAAAAGCATTAGGATCCAACAGTGATGTTAAATGGCTTTGGTTTCACAGTTGGCATGGAAGCCTTCTGACTTCTTGTGTGTATTTGATGGGGGAGGCACCCCCCTTCTCCAACTCTAGCCTTAATAAGGATGTATCTGGAAATGCAATTTCCATATTACAGGAGCTGGGGTGAAATTTTTTTTTTCTTGTTTTGAAAAAGTACCATCTTTTGTCAACGTTTAATTCATTGCCTAAAATACCACATCTTTCATTTTGGACAAGCAATCACCTGCGCACTCTTCATATGGTGTAGGATTGCTCTTGCTGGCGGAATGTCAGTTGGCAAGCTGATCTGGCTAGCTAGTATTTATTGTTTAACAGTCAGTTGCTGGGTTGAATGATCTAGTTGAAGTTTTTTTTAAATTTCAATGAAGAGTTAAATGTAAAGATTTTCATCTGTAAGTGAAAATATAAATACTGTACCAGACCTCTGGTAATTACAAATCTTCATTGCTGGTTCTTTACTAATTCTCAAGTGTCATATTTCCAAGTTTCTTTCAGGATGGCTTAAAAACAGCAGATAAACTGAAACAATATATTGAGAAACTGGCTGCTGATTTATACAATGTAAGTAATTTAAGCAATAGCTGTAAGTTTATTACAGATTAATCATTGAAAGCATTTGTTCCATTGAGATGTTTTTATTGTATATTCTATTATTAGATTTATAAAGGCAGAAGAGGTGGGTGAAGTTACAGCGTTAACTACATAAGGAATTTAACTGGCTACATGATGTTACTGTATTATGGACTTGTTGCCCTCCCCAATGTACACTAATTTAATTTCTCTCTTTCTCACTTCTGATGACGGGTCTTCGACTTGAAGCATTAATTGCTTTTCTTTCTCGAACCGGTGCTAAACTGCTGAAGTTGAGACTGTTTTTATTTGAGCTTTCCAGCATCTAAAGATTGTTGCTGTTATTCTTTGTTTTGGTATGCCCAAAAAAGAAAGTAGATGATGAAATTAATTAGATAATTAAAACACATACTCAGAGAATGAAAAAAAGACATACTGAATTAGCCTCCTATTTCATTGGCTTAAATCCCCAATAAAACCAATTTCTTTATCATTCCAATGCCAGGTCTGATGCGTGAAGCTGTGGAGACCCTTTCCCAATGCAATACTGTACTGTGAAATCTGAGCAAGCCCAGCTCTGTCCCTGCACAGTGAAAGCTGTGGTGTGATCTGTCCTAAATTTCAGATCTATGCTCATGTTCGGCAATTCAAAGTTTTACCAAATATTTTATGGCATGAAAGCTGTCAATTCTGAATGGACAGCTGGCTCCGGACAGCAAGATTTGCCCTATTCATCGTTGTTGGTAGTGGTACAAATGGGAGGTACAATCATGAGGAAATTAGGGACATTTTGAGAAATCTAGAGCAACAAAGGAAAGAATTTTTGACATATTTCTTAGTTTTTTGAGACATGCTAAAATCAAGTGGTTATAATTGAGATCAACTTGAAGGAGGGCTAAAAGAAGACATGAGGTTGCTTTGGCAGTCAAGGTGAAGGATAATCCTAAGAGCTTCTACAGGTATATTAAGAGCAAAAGGATAGTAAGGGATAAAATTGGTCCTGTTGAAGATCAGAGTGGTTGGCTATGTATGGAACCAAAAAAAAATGGGGGAGATCTTAAATGTGTTTTTTTGCATCTGCATTTACTAAGGAAACTGACATGGAGTCAATGGAAATAAGGCAAACAATTAGTGAGATCATGGAACCTATACATATTAAAGAGGAGGAGGTGCTTGCTGTCTTGAGGCAAATCAGAGTAGATAAATCTCCAGGACCTGACAAAGTATACCTTCGGACCTTGAAGGAGACTAGTGTTGAAATTACAGGAACCTTGGCAGATATACAAACCCCATTTCCAGAAATGTTGGGATATTTTCCAAAATGCAATAAAAACAAAAATCTGTGATATGTTAATTCACGTGAACCTTTATTTAACTGACAAAAGTACAAAGAAAAGATATTCAAAAGTCTTACTGACCAACTTAATTGTATTTTGTAAATATACACAAATTTAGAATTTGATAACTGCAACACACTCAAAAGTTGGGATAGAGTTAAAATAAGATTGAAAAGTGCACAGAATATTCAAGTAACACCAGTTTGGAAGACTCCACATTAAGCAGGCTAATTGGTAGCAGGTGAGGTATCATGACTGGGTATAAAAGTAGCGTCCATCAAAGGCTCAGTCTTTGCAAGCAAGGATGGGTCGTGGCTCACCCCTTTGTGCCAAAATTCGTGAGAGAATTGTTAGTCAGTTCAAAAGGAACATTTCCCAACGCAAGATTGCAGAGAATTTAGGTCTTTCAACATCTACAGTACATAATATTGTGCAAAGAATCCGAGAATTCAGAGACATCTCAGTGCGTAAAGGGCAAGGTCGGAAACCACTGTTGAATGCGCATGATCTTCGAGCCCTCAGGCGGTACTACCTAAGAAGCAGTCATGCTGCTGTGACAATTATAGCCACCTGGGCTCGGGAGTACTTCGGAAAACCATTGTCACTTAACACTGTCCATCGCTGCATCCAGAAATGCAACTTGAAACTGTATTATGCAAGGAGGAAGCCGTACATTAACTCTATGCAGAAACGCCGGCGAGTTCTCTGGGCCCGAGCTCATCTCAGATGGACCGAAAGACTGTAGAACCGTGTGCTGTGGTCAGATGAGTCCACATTTCAACTAGTTTTTGGAAAAAACGGGCGTCGAGTCCTCCACAGATGAAAAGGACCATCCTCATTGTTATCAGCGAAAGGTGCAAAATCCAGCATCTGTGATGGTATGGGGGTGCATCAGTGCCCATGGCATGGGTGAGTTGCATATATGTGAAAGTACCATTGACTCTGAGGCGTATATTAGGATTTTAGAGAGACATATGTTGCCATCAAGGTGACGTCTCTTCCCGGGACGTCCATGCTTGTTACAGCAGGACAATGCCAGACCACATTCTGCACGGGCTACAACAGCGTGGCTTTGTAGACACAGAGTGCGTGTGCTTGACTGGCCTGCAACCAGTCCAGATCTATCTCCTATTGAAAATGTATGGCGCATCATGAAGAGGAGAATCAGACAACGGAGACCCGGACCGTTTAGCAGCTGAAGTCTTATATCAAGCAAGAATGGACAAAATTTCCAATTGCAAATCTACTACAATTAGTATCCTCAGTTCCAAAACGATTAAAAAGTGTTATTAAAAGGAAAGGTGATGTAACACAATGGTAAACATGCCTCTGTCCCAACTTTTGTTGAGTGTGTTGCAGCCATCAAATTCTAAGTTTGTGTATATTTACAAAATACAATTAAGTTGGTCAGTAAAACTATTGAAAATCTTTTCTTTGACCTTTTGTCAGTTAAATAAAGGTTCATGTGAATTAACATATCACAGATTTTTGTTCTTATTGCATTTTGGAAAATATCCCAACTTTTCTGGAAATGGGGTTTGTATTAAAAATGTCGGTATCTACTGGTGAGATATTGGAAGATAGATTGTGTTGTTCCGTTGTTTAAAAAAGGCTCTAAAAGTAATCCAGGAAATTATAGTCCAGTAAGTTTGAGGTCAGTAGTAGGTAAATTATTGGAAGGAGTACTAAGAAATAGGATCTACAAGTATTTGGATAGACAGGGGCTTATTAGGGAGAGTCAACGTGGCTTTGTGCATGGTAGATCATGTTTAACCAATCTATTAGAGTTTTTCGAGGAAGCTACCAGGAAAGTGGATGAAGGGAAGGCAGTGGATGTTGTCTACATGGACTTCAGTAAGGCCTTTGACAAGGTCCCGCATGGGAGGTTAGTTAGGAAGATTTAGTCGCTAGGTATACATGGAGAGGTAGTAAATTGGATTAGACATTGGCTCAATGGAAGAAGCCAGAGAATGGTAGTGGAGGATTGCTACTCTAGTGGTGTGCCACAGGGATCAGTGCTGGGTTCATTGTTATTTGCCATCTATATCAATGATCTGGATGATAATGTGGTAAATTGGATCAGCAAATTTGATGATACAAAGATTGTAGGTGTAGTGGACAGTGAGGAAGGTTTTCAAAGCTTGCAGAGGGATTTGGACCAGCTGGAAAAATGGGCTGACAAATGGCAGATGGAGTTTAATACAGACAAGTGTGAGGTATTGCACTTTGGAAGGAAAAGCCAAGGTAGAATATACAAGGTAAATGGTAGGACACTGAGTAGTGCAGTAGAACAGAGGGATCTGGGAATACAGATACAAAATTCCCTAGAAGTGGTGTCACAGGTAGATAGGGTCGTAAAGAGAGCTTTTGGCACATTGCCCTTTATAAATCAAAGTATTGAGTATAAGAGTTGGAATGGTATGCTGAGGTTGTATAAGGTATTGGTGAGGCTGAATTTGGAGTGTTGTGTGTAGTTTTGGTCACCGAATTACAGGAAGGATATTAATAAGGTTGAAAAAGAGTGCAGAGAAGGTTTACAAGGATGTTGCCGGGTCTTGAGAAACTGAGTTACAGAGAAAGGTTGAATAGGTTAGGACTTTATTTCCCTGGAGTGTAGAAGAATGAGGGGTGATTTGATAGAGGTGTATAAAATTATGATGGGTATAGATAGAGTGAAATCAAGCAGGCTTTTTCCACTAAGGCTAGGGGAGAAAAACACCAGAGGACATGGCTTAAGGGTGAAAAGGGAAAAATTTAAAGGGAACATTATGGGGAGCTTCTTCACACAGAGAGTGGTGGGAGTGTTGAATGAGTTGCCAGATGAAGTAGTAAATGTGGGCTCACTTTTAACATTTAAGTAAAACTTGGACAGGTACATGGATGAGAGGGGTATGGAGGGATAATGGTCTAGGTGCTGGTCAGTGGGACTATGCAGAAAAATGGTTTGGCACAGCCAAGAAGGGCCAAATGGCCTGTTTCTGTGCTGTAATGTTCTTTGGTTCTAAGTAGGGCATTTGGCCCATGGAGTCTGCTCTGCCATTCAATCATGGGCTGATCCAATTCTTCCAGTCATCCCCTGCCTTCTGCCCATACCATTTAATGCCCCAGCTAATCATACTATCTATTTTAAATGCACCCAATGATTTGGCCTCTACAGCTGCTCGTGCTGAGAAATTCCACAGATTTACCACCCTCTGACTGAAGTAATTTCTTTGTATCTCTTTTCTACATGGACATCCTTCAATCCAGAAGTCATGCAGTCTTGTCCTGGACTCCCCTACCATGGGAAATAACTTTGCCATATATAATCTGTTCAGGCCTTTTAACATTCGGAATGTTTCTGTGAGATCCCCTCCTCATTTTCCTGAATGCTAAGGAATACGGTGCAAGAGCTGCCAGACCTTTCTCATACGGTAACCCTTTCATTCCTGGAATCATTCTCGTGAATCTTCTCTGAACCCTTTCCAATGTGAGTATATCCTTTCTAAAATAAGGAGCCCAAAACTGCACACAGTGCTCCACATGTGATCTCACGAGTGCCTTGTAGAGCCTCAACATCCCATCCCTGTTCTTATATTCTATACCCCTAGAATTGAAGGCCAACGTTGCATTTGTCTTCTTCACCACTGACTCAACATGGAGGTTAACCTTTAGGGTATCCGGCACAAGGACTCCCAAGTCCCTTTGCATCTCTGCATTTTGAATTCTCTTCCCATCTAAATAATAGTCTGCCCATTTATTTCTTCTACCAAAGTGCATGACCATACACTTTCCAACATTGTATTTCATTTGCCACTTCTTGGCCCATTCCGCTAAACTATCTAAGTCTCTCTGCAGGCTCTCTGTTTCCTCAACACTACCCACTCCTCCACCTATCTTTGTATCATCGGCAAATTTAGCCACAAATCCATTAATCCCATAGTCCAAATCATTGACATACATCGTATAAAGAGTTGGTCCCAACACCATCCTTTGTGGAACTCCACTGGTAACTGGCAGCCAGCCAGTATAGGGTACTTTTATTCCCACTCTCTGTTTTCTGCCGATCTGCCAATGCTCCACCCATGTTAGTAACTCCCCTGTAATTCCATGGGCTCTTATCTTGCTAAACAGCCTCATGTGCAGCACCTTGTCAAAGGCTTTCTGAAAATTCAAGGACAGCACATCCACTGCATCTCCTTTGTTTACCCTGCTTGTAGTTTTCTCAAAAATCTGCAGTGAGGCAGGATTTTCCTTTCATGAAACCATGATGGCTTTGGCCTATCTTGTCATGTGCTTCCAGGTGCTCTGTAATCTCATCCCTAACAATTGATTCCAACAACTTCCCAACCACTGATGTCAGACTAACAGGTCTATAGTTTTCTTTCTGCTTCCTCCCACCCTTCTTAAATAGCGGAGTAACATTTGCAATTTTCCGGTCATACAGTAGAATGCCAGAATCTATCAATTCTTGAAAGATCATTGTTAATGCTTCTGCAGTCTCTCTAGCTACTTCCTTCAGAACCCAAGGGTGCATTCCATCAGGTCCAGGAGATTTATCCACCCTCAAACCATTAAGCTTCCTGAGCACCTTCTCAGTCATAATTTTCACTGCACAAAATTCACATCCCTGACAATCTTGAATGTCCAGTATACTGCAGATGTTTTCCACTGTGAAGACTGATGCAAAATACGCATTCAGTTCCTCTGTCATTTCTGTCTCTCATTACAATATCTCCAGCATTATTTTCTATTGGTCCTATATCTACCCTCAACTCTCTTTTACACTTTATTTACTTAAAGAAGCTTTTAGTATCTTTTTTGATATTAGTTGCCAGCTTCCTTTCATAATTCATCTTTTCCTTCCTAATGACCTTCCTAGTTTCCTTCTGAAAGTTTTTAAAAGCTCCCCAATCCTACCACTACCTGTGGCTTCCTTGTATGCCCTCTCTTTTGCTTTTACTTTGGCTTTGATTTCACTTGTCAAGCACAATAGTGTCCTTCTTCCATTCAAAAGTTTCTTCTTATTTGGAATAATAATAATCTTCTCTCCTCAGATTAAGCAAACGCAAGATGAAGAAAAGAAGCAACTTTGCACACTCCGTGATATGCTGAAATCCTCACTGCAGATGGAACTAAAAGAGGTAAGAGTACTTGAAATACACTTCATTATGTTCAAATATTCAAAATTACTCAGTTTACTGCAGTTTCCTTCTGTCTGAACATCTTACAATATGTAAAGAAAGACATCTGTTCATGTTAGGCATTGCTATGCCAAAAACTTCACAGATTTCCTACCCTCAACTAGAGCCCCAGCAATAATACATTCCCTATGGCTTGATGTTGACCTGCTGTCTGTGAATGCTGCTGTGGCAATTGATGTGTCTATTCGATGCTGAGAGATAGAGTTTAGGGTATAATTAATGCAGAGCATCATTGGTGACTGGCTGCAGCAGCTCCAAATGTTGACAGAATACACTGATTATATCATCTCTCTTATCATCTGTTAAATTTGACCCTAGCGCAGGGGTTCCCAAAGTTTTGTTGTAATGCCATGGACTAATAACATTAAGCAAGGGGTCTGTGGACCCCTGGTTGGGAACTCCTGCCCTAGAGATAGTTTCAGTTTATAGCCATGATGTAGCAGTTCAAGAACACAGCATCACATTTTCACCTCTCTTCTCATCTTGGTTGTTTGGTAATTCATGCACTTGACTCTAAAAATTGCTGTTCCTGAAGTTTTCATTCCACTTTCCTTTGAATCATTCTGCAGTGTCCTTTGCGAATAATTCTGAACATCCCAGTTCTAAAGCAGGATGCCAGAATAGATAATGAGAGACATTGTGATGTGGTGCAACTGCATTTACTGGTTTGAATATAAGTTTTGTAAGAGTGTGTCATTATCTTCTGCCTTCAACAGATTGCCCAGATTCTAAGCTCTGAGGCTTCTAAAGCTTATTTTCTAATCATACCTCCATTGGCAACCACATCTCCATTGTGCTCCGTGCTGAAATAATTTGTTCCTAAAGAAATTGTGATTCGTATGTTTTCTGGTCATTCCTGTTTCCCGATGCTGTGCCTGTTTGCTTACCTGATAAGTTGGCAATTGGCTGAGTAAAACATTGTAAACATAATAGATTCTGCAGATGCTGGAAATCCAGCGTAGCACGTACAGTCCATGTTTTATTCCTTTCCATAGATGCTACCTGACCTGTTGAGTTCCTCCAGCATTTTGTACGTGTCACTGAATATAGTATTTACACCTTTTTGCGTATTTCTGAACAACTTCCAATATGTCATCTGTTGTGTATTAAGTATGCTAAAAGAATTCTTCTGTGAGCCGAATAAAATACTGCACTTGTGGAGAGTCAGTGTCATCTTCAGACATCACGAGTAACCTACCTTATACTTTGATTTGTATGACGTTCACCCACAAATAGTGTAACTTTTCTTGAGTTATCTACCAGACAATAGGTAGATCTACCACCTCTAGTTGTTTCTTGAAATAGTTTTTTCTTGTGCAGTGTTTTGAATGCATGCCTACGCTATTCAATGACTGTGTGAATTATTTTTGTTTAATCAAGTGATAATTGCCCTTCAAGAGGATTTAAGCAACTTAACTGTGTTCTGCCCATTTGCTTTTGGACATTGTAACTCTGGAAAGTATATGCTAGACAATTAGGGAATCTGGCAATAGCAATATTTTTATTTCTGGCTTTGTGGTTAAACTACATGTAGGAAATCACCGTTTTCAATTTACAGCTCATACAGTGATCCCTAAAATAATTCCCCTCACTGCAATGTCTAAAAGTGTTTGTTTTTCTGTTTACCCATTTAAAGTAAAATGTGTTTGCAACATTTCAAGGAAATGTAAAACCTCATCTATTCCCTGTTTTACTGTACATTGCAAGCAGGACTTTTAGCCATCTGGTGAACACTGAATTCATAGAACAGTACATCACAGGACCAGACCCTTAGGCTCACAATGCCTGCACTGAACATGATGCCAAATGAAACTAAATTCCTTCTATCCCTTCATTCAAATATTTCAAAGGTACATTTAATGTCAGAGAAATGTATACAATATACATCCTGAAATGCTTTTTCTTCCCAAGCATCCACAAAAGCAGAGGAATGCCCCAAAGAATAAACAAGTTAAATGTTAGAACCCCAAAGTCCCCCCAGCTCTTCTCCCTCATGCGTGTAAGCGGCAGCAAGCAACAGTCCCCCCCTTCCCCACCGGCAAAAAAAAGGATCAGCACCCGCCACCGAGCACTTGTGTGTGAGCAAGGCCGCAGCAAAGGCACAGACTTGCAGTACTCCAAAGACTACATTGTTCATCCGGCATTCGACATACCTCAGGCTCTCCCTCTCCCTAATAAGGGAGAAAGAGTAGTTTCCATTGCACAGCGAGTGTGGAGACATAACAAACAACTTGCTGGCTTACGATATTAAAAGTTCGTCATGTCGCTTTATCCAACCTCTGTGCCCAAAGATCTTGGGTCTCTGGGCACACAGCTTTAGATCTTCCATCCGGTCTTCTGCTTGGACACCGACCTCCGATCCCCCCATCTCTAGAGCTACGAAAACTTGGTCCTCCGAAGGCAAGCGGAACTCTTAGAACGAGCCTTTGGCATGCCGAACAACGGCCAGTTGTGAACCCCCGAGAGCGGGTCCCATTCCCACAAAGAACTGAAGTCAGCGTGTAACTCCAGGTTAGGGTCTTCAAAAGAACCCTGAAAAAGAAAACTAGAAATATTAAAGATGGAAATAGAACTGGTTCCGAAGATGCAAGCAATGGAGTCACTGTTAGGCACTATTAACCCTCCTAAACTCCACCTCCGACTTATTCCCTGCATTCTCATGTGTTTAATCTAAAAACCTCTTAAATATTAGTACAGTATGCTTTCACTGCTACCTCTGGCAACCTGTTTGAGACTTCTGCCATTGTAAGTAAATGCTTGCCTTGGACATTATCTTTAAACGGTCCCCTCTACATAAATACAGGTCCTGTCATACCTAACACTTCTACCCTGGGGGAAAAAGATTATGATCATCTATTCTTGCTATGCATATAATTTTGTAAACTTCTGACAGGTCTCCCCTCAGCTTTAGATATTCAGGAAAAGATGCCATTTTATCCGGCCTCCTTATAGTTTATACCTTATTGTAGGAAAAGCTATTCTGTACCCTTTCCAAAGCATCTGCATCATTCCTGTAAAGGGGTGACTAGACAGTTCAGTCTGATTCCTGAGAAAATTGAACCAAATTTTTATCTCTTCACACAGGACACACGTTTTTTCTTACTCTTGTCACCAGTGGGAGGCAGTACTAAATTGGAGCATCATCTTTGATTAAAGTAGAATGGCTAATTTAACCTGACTAGTGCTATTTTAATATAATCATTTGAAGCCCATTCTGCAATCAGCCATGACAATAAGCAAAGTGAATAGTTTAGGAATTCACAGTCCATATGCTGCATGATTTTCCCCACATAAGCTTAGGAAAAAACGGCTACGCCAAGTTTGTCCTTGTCCAAGTTGGCCTCAGTTTTTATTGGCTTCTTTCTTGCTCCCTAACTCTCAAGTGTCCCTTCTGCTTGTTCCTCTTTTATTTCCCTGTTGTATTCCCTTCTTTTGTTTGTCTTTTATCTTCCTCTGATACTGTTTTCCTGTCTGCTTTTTTCTTCCTTTTGTCTTTTTCTGTTCACACAATTTATTTTCCTAATTCCCTTTTGTTTGCTCCATTTTAGTGTAGCTCAGATCTGTTTATCATGTTTAACATTTTCATCTTGTTCAATTATTTTTCATCAAGAGAGTTTTCTTTTTATGTATCAGAATCGGGTTTCTTATCACTAGCATGTGACATGAAATTTGTTAACTTAGCAGCAGCAGTTCAATGAAATACATAATCTGACAGAGAGAGAGAAAATAATAATAAAATATAAATAAACAAGTAAATCAGTTACATTTATTGAATAGATTTTTAAAAATGTGGAAAAAAAACAGAAATACTGTATATTTTTTTTAAAAAGTGAGGTACTGTCCAAAGCCTCAATGTCCATTTAGGAATCAGATGGCAGAGGGGAAGAAGCTGTTCCTGAATCGCTGAGTGTGTACCTTCAGGCATCTGTACCTCCTACTTGATGGTAACAGTGAGAGAAGGGCATGCCCTGGGTGCTGGAGGTTCTTAATAATGGATGCTGCCTTTCTGGGGCATTGCTCCCTAAAGGTGTCCTGGGTACATTGTAGGCTAGTGCCCAAGATGGAGCTGACTAGATTTGCAACCTTCTGCAGCTTCTCTTGCTCCTGCGCAGTAGCCCCTCCATACCAGACAGTGATGCAGCCTGTCAGAATGCTCTCCACAGTACAACTATAGAAGTTTTTGAGTGTATTTGTTGACATGCCAAATCTCTTCAAACTCCTAATGAAGTATAGCTGCTGTCTTGCCTTCTTTATGACTACATTGATATGTTGGGACCAGGTTAGATCCTCAGAGATCTTGACACCCAGGAACTTGAAGCTGTTCACTCTCTCCACTTCTGATCCCTCCATGAGGATTGGTATGTGTTCCTTTGTCTTACCCTTCCTGAAGTTCACAACCAGCTCTTTTGTCTTACTGACGTTGAGTGCCAGGTTGTTGCTGCGGTGGCATTCCACTCGTTGGCATATCTCATGTCTGTACGCCCTCTTCTCACTGCTTGAAATTCTACCAAGAATGTATTGCAATTTTTTTCCAATCTAGATCGTGCTTAACATCCTAAAATTGTAAGGCTTTCTCCCTGCATAGTGAGATTTGTTTTCTGTCTCTGTCTCGATATTGAAATTGTGTTATTGTAATGTCTTGAATTGCCTTTTGTAAAAAGCAAATGTAAATAATATCAGATTAGGATTAACAGAATTAGCACAAACCACTCAACTATATTTTCAATTAAAATACTCACTGATAGTTTAAGGTTGTTTACTTAATAACTGAAAGGTGAGAAAAGAAAATGTTGGAAACACTCAGGTTAAGCAGCATCTTGGGAATTTCAAAGTAAGTTATCGTGTCCAGTTGAATGTGCTTTATCAGGTCACTTGGAGGGTTCTTCTAGGGTATATTAGAGCTTTACAAAGATATTCCGGTTTTAGTTGTGCTTATTTGGCTTGCTCATATTTGTGAAACAGAATGAGAAAACAGATAGAGGAGATAAACTTACTAAGTAAAGGTGATGGTTAACCTTTAACATTTCATGCAACTGGACACCATCTATTCCAGCAGACTCAGGAGGAAAGCAATCAGCATAACCAGAGACATCACACAATCCGGCCACTCCCTGTTTGACCTGCTGCCGTCCAGCAAAAGGTTCAAGACACTAAAAGCTAGAACAAATAGACTGAGGAACAGCTTCTACCCCAGAGCTGTGGCCTCCATCACTCCACTCCCACAGAACAATGACTGAAACTGTGAGCACACACATGCACACCCAAAGACTCAAATACTTGCACTAACAGCACTTTGTGCATTACTGTGACATTCTGGTGCTGCTGCAACTTATTTTCTGCTACTTATCTATTTAATACTGTTTCTCTTTCACTGTCTTGTACCGCTTTGTTTGATTGCCTGAGAGGAAGCCAGAGTTTCATTGTACCTGTGTATAATGACAATAAAGATCATTCAATTCAAACTTTCTTCCTGAAGCAAGTCACTGAATTTTGTGTAGCAGAAAGCTGCAGACTAGAGTTGCTCTGACTGCTAGGGCCACTGTTGAACTGTGTGGCTGGTTTTCACTTGTAGGCGTAGTTTGCATAGTTACCAAGTGTGTATCTCTGCAGCTTGCAGAAGGCAAATTTCTAATGTGAAAATAAGTGTCTAAAAGTATAAAGGTGAACCTGAAATCCACAATCCACTATACATATTCATCTTATAAAGGTTAGACTTCCCTGGAGGAAGTGAATATTAAGGCATTCATCATTAAAGACCTCCATCACCCAGAACTTGCCCTCTTTTCAATGGGAGGAGGTACAGGAGTCTGAAGACACACACTCAACATTTTAGGAACAGCTTCTGCCCATCCACTATCAGATATCTGAAAGGACAGTGAACCCATGAACACTAGCTCACTATCTTTGTTCACTTTTTGCACTAATTTAATTTTTATATATATTTCTTAGTGTAATTCAGTTTATTTTATGTGCTCCACTGAACTGCTGCCACAAAACAACAAATTTTATGGCATGTCAGCGATAATAAACCTGATTCTGAAAGATTTTATTTCATGCTAAGTCAAAAGCATGAAAACAGGCCCTTCTACTGGTCGATGCGAACCATTAATCCTATATAATACTCCTCTCTCAGATTCCACCATTCAGCTCCATACATTAGGAGCAATTTGAAATTGTATATTATCCAACCATTGAGCGCGTCTCTGGGGTGTGGAAAGAAACTGGCTCGGTTAAGATGTGAGGCAGCAGTTCTAATTGGCTCTGTCACTCTGCTGCAGTTTGTACAATTTTAATCTAGCTGAAAATGCTTCAAATTTATGAATAAAAAGTAACTAAATGACAAGAAAATATAACTTATAACTCACATTCCTTACCTATCAATTTTAAATGAAACCATCTAAAATCTTCCATGGTATTTCTATTTGCATTGTATTTTTGAAGGACTTAAGACCATAAGACAAAAGAGCAGAATTAAACCATTCAGCCCATCGAGACTACTCTGCCATTCCATCATGGCTGATCCTGGATCTCACTCAACCCCATCCACCTGCCTTCTCACCATATCTTTTGATGGCCTGAGCATTCTGGAAGCTATCAACTTCCGCCTTAAATAAAACCATGGACTTGGCCTCCACCGCAGTCTGTGACAGAGCATTCCACAGATTTGCTATTCTCTGGCTAAAACAAAAGTCCTCTTTTCCTCTGTTCTAAAAGTTCAGCCCTCAATTTTGAGGCTGTGCCTTCAAGTTCTGGATACACCCACCATAGGAAACATGCTTTCCACATTCACCTTATTTAGTCCTTTCAACATTCAGTAGGCTTCAATGAGATTTCATTCTTCTAAATTCCAGTGAATACAGCCCCAAAGCTGCCAAACACACCTCATGTTAACCCCTTCATTCCAAGAATCACCCTTGTGAACTTCCCCTGGACTCTCTCCAATGAAAACACATCCTTTCTGAGAAATAGGGCCAAAATCTGTTGACAATTCTCCAAGTGCGACCTGACTTGTGTCTTATAGAGCCTCAGCATTATCTCTTTACTTTTATATTCTATTCCCTTTGAAATAAATACCAACACTGCATTTGACTTCTTTACCACAGACTTAACCTGTAAATTAACCCTCTGGGAGTCTTGCATGAGGACTCCGGAGCCTCTCTGCACCTCTGATGTTTGAACCTTCTCTCCGTTTAGGTAATAGTCCACACTATTGCTCCTTTTACCAAAATGCATTATCATACATTTCCCCACATCGTACTCGAGCTGTCAGTTTTTTGCCCATTCTTTCATTTTGTCTGCATTGCTTCCTGAGCACTAGCTGGCCCTCCGCCTATCTTTGTATGATCCGCAAACCTTGCCACAAAGCCATCAATTCCATTATCCAAATCATTGACAAACAATGTGAAAAGTAGCGGTCCTGATGCGGACCCCTGAAGAGCACCAGGAGTCACTGGCAGCCAACTGGAAAAGGTCCCCTTTATTCCCATTCGCTGCCTTCTGCCTGTCAGCCTTTCTGCTATCCATGCCAGTATCCTTCCTGTAACACCATAGGATTTTATCTTGTTAAGTAGCCTCAAATGCCTTTTGAAAATCCAAGTAAATGACATCCACTGCCTCTCCTTTGTCAACCCTGTGGGTGGAGGTTAGGAACAGAAAGGGGTCAATAACTTTACTGGGTGTTTTTAATAGGTTGCCCAATAGTAACAGGATTATTGAGGAGCAGATAGGGAAACAGATCCTGGAAAGGTGTAATAGTAGCAGAGTTGTCATGGTGGGAGACTTTAATTTCCCAAATATTGATTGACATCTCCCTAGAGCAAAGGGTTTAGATGGGGTGGAATTTGTTCGGTGTGTGCAGAATGGTTTCTTGACACAATATGTAGATAAGCCTACAAGAGGAGAGACTGTACTTGATTTGGTATTGGGAAATGAACCTGGTCAGGTGTCAGATCTCTCAGTGGGAGAGCATTTTGGAGATAGTGATCATAATTCTATCTCCTTTACAATAGCATTGGAGAGAAATAGGAACAGACAAGTTAGAAAAGTGTTTAATTGGAGTTAGAGGAATTATGAGGCTATCAGGCAGGAAATTGGAAGCCTAAATTGGAAACAGATGTTCTCAGGGAAAAGTACGGAAGAAATGTGGCAAATGTACAGGGGATATTTGTGTGGAGTTCTGCATAGTTGCATTCCAGTGAGACAGGGATGTTATGGTAGGGTACAGGAACCGTGGTGTACAAAGGGCCTGTTTTGTGCTGTAGGTTTTCTATTTTTTTTTCTATTAACCCTGTTTGTTACTTCCTTGAAGAATTCTAACAGATTTGTAAGGCAAGATTTCCCTTCACAGAAACCATGCTGACTTTGACTTATTTTGTCATTAATCTCTAAGTACCCCCGAAACCTTATCCTTAAAAATAGACTCCAACACTTTCCCAACCGCTGAGGTTGGCTATCTGGCTTATAATTTCCTATCGTTTGCCTTCTTTCCCTCTAAAAAAGAACTGTCATAACCATTGTCTCGTTACCCTTATTACTTGTCTTTTCCAGCTCCCTTTGCAATCTCAACCCCACATCTTGGCTATTATTTGGAGGCCTATATATGATTCCTAATGCTTTTTTTACCCTTGCAGTTTCTTAACTCCACCCACGAAGATTCAAAATTCTCTGCCCCTATGTCACCTCTTTCAAAAGATGTAATTCCATCTCTACCAACAGAGCCATACCACCGCCTATACCTTTCTGCCTGTCCTTTCAATACAAAGTATATCCTTTGATGTTAGGCTCCCAGCTGTGGCCTTCTTTCAGCCACGACACAGTGATGCCCACAATGCTGGCTCTGTCATAGGAATCAACCTGGACAGCCTCCAGTGTGTCCAGCTTGATGCCTATGACAGAGCCAGCCTTTCTAATCAGTTCATTGAGTTTGTTGCTGTCACCCGTGTTGATACCATTGCCCCAGCACACCACTGCATAGAAGATTGTACTGGTGACAGAAGACTGGTAGAACATGTAAAGGAGAGACCTGCAAAGTCCTCAGGCAGTAGAGGTGACTCTGGCCCTTCTTGTACACAACCTCTGTCTGTCATCCGTTTGATAGAGCTCTTAAAGATAGCGGAGTCAAGGGATATGGGGAGAAGGCAGGAACGGGGTACTGATCGTGGATGATCAGCCATGTTCACATTGAATGGCGTGTTGGCTCAAAGGGCCGAATGGCCCATTCCTGCACCTACTGTCTATACCAACCATCTTTAATCCTCCACTTCAAAGGATGTGGTGGATATCTTTGATTTAAATTGTGTTTATAAAGTAGTTATATTGTATTTATTGTAAATATCATACAACTATTGGTTATATTAATATGATATAATCTGAATCTATGATTTAATGTTCATAGGAATTTGCATTTCTTGGAAGTCATTGTGTGCATCATGCCCATATTAGTGATTGGAGCTGTGAGCCCATGGTATTACAGGAAAGATCCTAGCATGGATAAAGTAGTGGCTGATGCCAGGAGGCAAACAGTGGGAATATAGGGAGCCTTTTCTGGTTGGCTGCCAGTGACTAGTGGTGTTCCACAGGGGTCTGTGTTGGGACTGCATTTTACATAATATATCAATGATTTCATTTAAGCAATTGCTGGCTTTGTTACAAAGTTTGCAGATGGTATGAAGGTAGGTAGAGGGGCAGGTAGTTTTGAGGAAGTAGAAAGGCTACAGAAGGACTAAGACAACTTCAGAAAATAGGCAAAGAAATGGCAGATGGAACAAAGTGTCAGGAAGTGTGTGGTCATGCATTGTGGTAGAAGAAATGAAAGGGTTAACTATTTACTAAATGGAGGGAGAATACTAAAAAACTGAGGTGCAAAGGGACCTAGGAGTCCTTATGCAGGATTCCCTAACGGTCAGTTTGCAGATTGAGTCTAGTGAGGAAGGGAAATGCAATGTTAGCCTTCATTTCAAGAGGACTAGAATATAAAAGCAAGAATCCAATGTTAATAAAATAGGCTGTAGTCAGCATGGTTTCCTCAAGGGCAAATGTTGCTTGACAAATCTGAAGGAATAACAAGCAGGTTAGACGAAGGAGAATCAGTGGACGCTGTGTACTTAGGTTTTCAGAAGGTCTTTGAAAAGGTGCTGCACATGAGGCTGCTAAACAAGGTCACTCCATGGTATTACAGAAAAGATACTAGTATGGATAAAGCACTGGCCGATTAGTAGCAGGCAAAATGTGGGAATAAAGGGGTTATCTGCTAGTGACTTGTGGTGTTCTACAGGGGTTTGAGTTGGGATCGATTCTTTTTACGTTAATATGTCAATGATTTGGATGATGGAATTGATGTCTTTGTTGCAAAGTTTGCAGACAATATAAAGGTAGGTGGAGGAGCAGGTTGTTTTGAAGAAGTAGGGAGGCTACAACGGGAATTAGATTAGGAGAATTGGCAAAGAGATGATAGATGGAATACATAGTCAGATAGTCTATGGTCATGCACTTTGGTAGAAGAAATTAAAGGGTTGCCTATCTTCTAAATGAAGATAAAATAAAAAAAATGAGGTGCAAAGGGACTTGGGAGTCCTTGTGCAGGATTCTCTGAAGGTTAATTTGCAGGTTGAGTCTGTGGTGAGGAAGGCAAATGTGATGTTAGCATTCATTTCAAGATGACTGGAATATAAAAGCAAGGATATAATGCTGAGATTTTATAAAGCACTAGTGAGGCCTCACTTGGAGTATTTTGAGTTATTTTGGGCCCGTTATTTTGGAAATATTGAGCTGAAACTGGGGAGGGTTCACAAAAATGATTCCAGGATTGAATTGCTTGTCATATGAAGAGTGTTTAAATAAATAAGGGATGGGGTAAGAAGGGGAGGAGTGGCATTAATGGAAGTTATAGAAATCAATGTTCATGCCATCAGGTTGGAGGCTACCCAGACAGAATATAAGGTGTTTGTATCTCCAACCTGAGTGTGGCTTCATCTTGACAGTAGAGGAGGCCATGGATTGACATATCAGAATGGGAATGAGATGTGGAATTAAAATGTGTGGCCACTGGGAGATCCTGCTTTCTCTGGCGGACATCCTACTTTCTTTGCCGTTCAGCAAAACGGTCTCCCAGTCAAGGGAGATCAGTGAGAGCAGATGTGCAGGAAATGGGAAAGATGCATTTGAGAGCAGAGTTTATGGTGGAGGAAGGGAAGCCCCTTTGTTTAAAAAAGGAAGACACCTCCTTCGTCCTGGAATGAAAAGCCTCATCCTGACAGCAGAACGAAGGAGATGTCTTCCTTTTTTAAAGAAAGGGGTTTCCCTTCCTCCACCATAAACTCTGCTTTCAAACGCATCTCTCCCACTTCACACACATCTGCTGTCTCCTGATCCTCCTGCACCCCAGTCAGGATAGGATAGCCTCCAGGTCCAACAATAAATTCTCCATAACTTCTGCCACCTCCAACGGGATCCCACCACCAAAGCACATCTTTCCCTCCCCCACTCTTTCTGCTTTCCGCAGGGATCGCTCCCTACACGACACCCTTGTCCATTCATCCCCCCCATCCCTTCCCACCGATCTCCCTCCTGGCACTTATCCTTGTAAGTGGAACAAGTGTTACACCTGCTCTTACACTTCCTCCCTCACCACCATTCAGGGCCCCAGACAGTCCTTCCAGGTGAGGTGACACTTCACCTGTGAGTCGGCTGGTATGGTATACTGCGTCTGGTGCTCCCGGTGTGGCCTTCTATATATTGGTGAGACCCGACACAGACTGGGTGACCGTTTTGCTGAACACCTACGCTCTGTCCACCAGAGAAAGCAGGATCTCCTCCAATGGCCACACATTTTAATTCCACGTCCCATTCCCATTCTGATATGTCTATCCATGGCCTCCTCTACAGTTAAGATGAAGCCACACTCAGGTTGGAGGAACAACACCTTGTATTCTGTCTGAGTAGCCCTGATTTATTTATTAACCCCCCTTTTTTTCTCTTTTTTTCTCTCTCTGTCCCTCTCACAATCACTCCTTGCCTGCCCTCCATCTCCCTCTGGTGCTCCCCTCCCTCTTTCTTTCTCCCTAGGCCTCCCATACCATGATCCTTTCCCTTCTGCAGCTCTGTATCCCTTTTGCCAATCAACTTCCCAGCTCTTAGCTTCATCCCTCCCCCTCCTGTCTTCTCCTAACATTTCTGCTCTCCCCCTCCCACTTTCAAATCTCTTATTATCTTTATTTTCATTTAGTCCTGACAAAGGGTCTCGGCCCGAAATGTCGACTGTGCTTCTTCCTATAGATGCTTTCTGGCCTGCTACATTCCACTGGCGTTTTGTGTGTGTTAGTATAAGGAGTGTTTGATGGCTTTGAGCCTGTACTTGTTGGAGTCTCAAGAAATAATGGGGGATTTCAATAAAACCTATTAAATATTAGAAGGCCTAGACATAGTGGACGTGGAGAGGAAGTTTCCAATATTGGGGGATCTAGGACCAAGAGGGCATAGCCTCAGAATAAAAGGACGTCGCCTTAGAACAGAGATGAGGAGGATTTCTTTAGCCAGAGGGTGGTGAATCTGTGGAATTCATTGTGGAGGCCTGTCATTGAGTATATTTATAACAGAGGTTACTGGGCTCTTCGCCACCATCATTCTGCCCAACGTAGAGTGGTTCGTTTTATTTTGATTAACCATGCAAAACTATTTCGGACTCAAAGTCTCCACAGGTAAATAGGACGATTACACATAACAGTCCTACAGAATAGCTACAAAGTGAAGGAAATCAATCAAGTCCTTAAAGGGCTGACGGAAAAACCTGGAAACCTAATAATGTGGAGGAACCCGTCGCTACCGCCTGTCTTCCCTATATTTCCCCAGTTTCTGGAAGGATCGCCAGGATCCTGAAGAAATGCCAGATTAATACCATCCACAAACCCGTAAGGAAGCTCAATCACAGCTTATGCGGGTCAAAGATGACCTGGGACTCAGGACAGCTGGTGTTTACAGGATTCCCTGTGAATGCAGGACAGCGTATGATCGACCAAATGGGACGTGCAGTGGAAATCCGCATCAAGGGGCACAGGAGGTTTATCTGTTTGGGTTACCAGCGAAATCGGTAGTAGTAGAATATTGCTATCACAGTGGCCATAGGAAAACTACTGTGCCACACCACTGGGTTTTGGCACTGCCTGGTGAAGGAGGCCGTTGAAATAAAGCCAGAGGAAAAGATTTTTAACAAAGACGAAGGTCTTGCTCTAAGTAAGAACTGGAATTCGATTGTAAGCAAGATGGGCAGAGGAAACCTGATTGGATGAGTACTAACCAATCAGGAGGGACGGATTATGGAGGTATTAATACCATTGGATTAGACATGCCCAGGCATCATCCCTGATGAGATGCCGGAGCTTGTCATTGAAACGTCAGTTAAAATCGATTCCTGTACCTGGCTGGAAGCCAGAGAAGAGTTTCATTATTGCTAAATTTGTTGATGACAAAAAGTTAAGTCCTTTTTGTGACCTAACTAGGAGGCTACAAGGGAATATACACTTGTTAAATGGCAAGTGGGAGAGAAAAAGTAAAAATGTTAATTATTTTTCTTTTACCACAGATGCATCTTGACCTGCTGAGTTTTCAACACTTCCCTCTGGTGCTCCTCCCTTCCTTTTCTTCAATAGTCTCTGTCCTCTCCTATCAGCTCTTTACTTCACCCCCACCCCCTCTCCTGGTTTCACCTATCATCTGCAACCTTGTACTTCTTCCTCCCCTCGTCCCACCTTCTTACTCGGTGTTCTCCCCTTCCTTTCCAGTACTGATGAAGGGTCTTAGCCTGAAACGTCAACTCATTACTCTTTTCCAGAGATGGTTCATGGCCTGCTGACTTCCTCCTGCATTTTGTGTATATCACTTTGGATTTCCACATTTGCAGATTTCCTTGTGTTTTAGTTTCCAACATTCTCTGTTTTATTTCAACTTTCCTGTATCTACAATTATTTTTTAAAAAATTCACTTGCTGTAAAATTGTCCATTTCGGCAAGTAAACTAAGGAAGTAGTTTATCAAAATGGTGAGAAGTTTCAGAGTTGTTAGATGCAGAGTATCTGGATGTCCTAGTGTGTTTTGCAGAAGACTGGTATGCAGCTGATATAGAACTAATTTAGACATATTAAGGCAAATTGTGTTTTACTAACCTGATTATGTCTTCCAAAGATTGAGAGTTTGATGAAGAGAATGTAGTAGATGCTGTCTCTAGATTTTCAGAAGGTATTTAACTAATTTCTGGTGATATTAAACAAATTGAATAAAGGTAATAGCTGCAACATGAATTTCAAAAGAAAAATATCTTGGAACAGAAAACGCTGTTGTGAATGTTCAAGAATTTTTAAGATTGAATGTTGGCACACGGTATTTTTCCCCCTTATAGTCTTAGTATAGAAGCAAGTTTTTCTGTATTCCTTTGGGGCAATGTGGGCTTTACAGGTGGAGTCGGTATTTCATTGGCCGTCCGTAATTGACTTTGTGAGTGTGGTGGTGAGCTTCCTTCTTGGACTGTAGTCTTTGAGATGTGGGTAGACCCACAACAACCAACCTTTGCACCAAAACACCATTATT
The DNA here is from genome assembly GCF_048418815.1 of Hemitrygon akajei. Classification (NCBI taxonomy): domain Eukaryota; kingdom Metazoa; phylum Chordata; class Chondrichthyes; order Myliobatiformes; family Dasyatidae; genus Hemitrygon; species Hemitrygon akajei. The sequence goes on along the minus strand of NC_133124.1, from coordinate 152,879,862 downwards.
CATCATTTCTACCAGATCCCACCACCATCAAGTCTTCCAATATCCACTCCTTTCTGCAAGCACTCCTCTCAGTGATTTTCTGATTAGCTCATTTCTACCAATACCCCCTCCCTGCCCGCGGCACTTTACACTGCAGCTGTGTAAGATGCAGGACTCCATCTCCTCAATTTCATTGCCATCCTCGGACTCAAACTGCCCTTCAAGGTCAGACAAACATTCACATGCAGCTCCTCCATACTCATGTACTGTATTTGGTAATCTTAATATAGAGGAGCTCACATCCAAGCAAACTCTAGGCAACCATTTTGTGGAGCACATTTGTCCTGACCTCGCAGTTACATGCCATTTCAACACCTCATTCCCACATCAACCTTGGGCTTCTCTACTGCCAAGGTGAGGTGAAATGAAAAAGAGTTAAACAATATCTCAAATTTCAGTCTGGTTAGTCTATAACCTGAAGTATGAATATTACAATTTTGAGCTTCAGATAATCTACTCTCTCTCCTTTCTCTCTCTGTCTGGATCCTCCCCACCTCCCAGCTTTACTGAACTGCATGTGAGGTGTAATTTCTGACTTGAGCTGCATTGTTATATTAAATACATTGCTCAGGGAAAGCATAAATGTAGTGGTAGTAGTAGAATCACTCGAGTCGACAATTATATTCTCCTAAGGGGTTGTTTATTGGTGGGTCTTCAGGTGGCTGTAGAGGCCCATTTAGGATACACACATATTCTGGAATGGTAGGATGGATTTCCTTAATGGAGAATGCCTACCTGTGACCTTATTTAATGTGCGGAGGCTGATGCTCAGGCTGCCATCACACGGTCCTTGATAGGCTAGGGTCCAGTGGCATAGAATGCAAGATGATTGGGAACTCTACACCTCCACCATGGTGATATGCCAGCATCTTACGTTAGCTCCACCGTTGAGGTCTTGGTAGCATAACTAAGCATTAACCATTAGGCTAAATAGCACTTTTCTGTGCTGAATATTCTTTGCAACATTGTTGACACCATCAGAGATGTCCCAAAATGATGACACTGCTCCGTATGCTCCACAAGCTTTCTCTCCTTGTTGAATATACATCCGCCTGTTTCGTTTTTGCTGGTTAAGCTCTTTCTTAAATGCTACATGTCTTCTGAGGTTACTGAGCTTATTGTAAAACTCATTTGAATTACAGTTCAAGAATTAAAATTGCTCACTGCATATTTCGACATTTTTCTAATTTTTATTTAAAATTCTGTAAGGTCCAACATTCTGTATTCTGAATAATTATCATGAATGTTGGAAATGGCTTTGCTAAGTATTTATTTTTGAAAATTTGTATCTCTAAAATGGCATGATACTCTCATTGTAACTGAGTTATTGTCTAATCATTAGAGCTAATTATATTTCAACTATTCAGAAATACATCAATTGCTGCCAGAGTACACAAAGTTGAAGGCAGTATCATTTTTTTGTTGCATTGTTAATCAGTCAATTTGTTGGTGTGCCTCTGATCAGCCATTAATTTTGTAACTTTAACATTTTAAACATACAAGTTTTAAACATGCAGAATTTTAGGAATATCTTTTGTCATATATACTTACCGCTTTTCCCTCCTATAAATGTTTTTGCCTTTCCTGAACAAAGTCTAGGAGAGTAAGTTCGAGTTTTAATTAAAATTTGCATGTTAGGTTATCATTTCATGCTCGTAACACTGTTGTTCTCCAGTTTCAAGTCATTGCATTAGTTTTGCTAGCTATAAAAGCAATATGAATATTAATGTGGATGAAAAGGGAAGTTCAGAGCTGTATTAAAATTACACAGATATTTGGAAACAAAATAAGTAAATCTTTGGAACAAAAAAAGTTTAGTCTTCCTTTTATTCTGGGAGATGCAATTAAGCAAAATAACTTTCCAAATAAATTTACTTCAAATTCTGTGGCAAACTAAGATATCAATGGCAGTTTTAAACTATTCTTAAAATTGGTGTTAATTTGCCATATTGTTTCTAGTTCTGTGCTATGCCTGATTTGTATGTTAGATTGGGATAATAATAGTTGCTCAGTATGGATTTGTCCACATTAATATGCATTTGTATTTCACGATTTTAAATATCGTATGTTCATTTTAGTCACTCACACTGCCATCTTTAAACTATTCAAAAAGGAAGAGTGACAACAATGAAATGTAACTGTTAAAGGTAAACTTAAAAAGTGCAAATAGCTGATAAATTACGACCAACCTGCAAGTTAGCTGCTTAACTGAATAATCCCTCAAACTTTAGTTTTGTTGCTGTATTTTGCATCATCTTGTTCTTCTGCATGCCATTACTTTATCCTGAAGCATTAGTTTTGTACTCATGAATTAGTCTACTATTGTGTGTGCCATAGTATTTCACAAAACTGGTTCCTCTTAGGATTCTCAAAGCAGACAGTCAGGCTACAGTATGCACCAGCTTCAAGGTAACAAGGAGTATGGAAGTGAGAAGAAAGGGTACCTCTTGAAGAAAAGTGATGGGTAAGTAACACTTACATTTTCAGTAACACTTGCTGATTATTTTCAAAATGAAGGTGAATGCATTTTGCTTTGCAGTTGGACAGTTGCATGGATTTACACTCGGTGGCCACATTGTTAGGTAGAGGAGTGGAATCGGGTGTGGTCTGCTGCTGCTGTTTGTTTCACTTCAAGGTTTGATTTGTTGTGGATTCAGAGATACTCATGCACATCACTGTTGTAACAAGTGTTTTTTTTAAATTGCTGCTGCCTTCCTGTCAGACTGAACTAGTCTGACCGTTCTTCTCTAATCTCTCTTATTAACAATATTTTTTAGCCACAGAACTGCAGCTCGGTATTTTTTCCATGTTTTTTGCACCATTCTCTGAACTGTTGTGTGTAAAAATCCCAGGAGATCAGCAGTTTCTGAGATATTCAAAATGGCCCTTGTGGCACTAACAATCATTCCATGGTCAGTCACTTATTTCTTCCTTATTCTGATGTTTGGTGTAAACAACTGAGCCTCTTGACGATGTCTGCATGTTTTTTTTGCATTGAGTTGCTCCCACATGATTGTGTGATTAGATGTGATCATTAGCAAGCAGGTATACGGGTGCAGCCACAGTGTGTATGTGTTATCTAACACCATTGAAATTCCTAGGTTTAAAAGTTAAACATCTGCTACAGAAAAAGTGAACAATGTGTTACAAAAATGATGAAATCCACAGATCAATCATTGGGTTTAAAACTGATGCAAATTGACTTTCTGGTGGAAAATAAAACTTAGAAAAGGCTGTATACATTACATCTTTAATGTTTTTGTCTGTTCTTGCATGCCTATTATATTATTCTAGAAAACAATAGTGGACTTTAGACTTCTTTTGCAACTCACCATTTGTGTTTTGCACCAAATTTTCAGCTTTAATGTTGGAATTTAAATAAGTTAAAATGCTGTACAGATCCATGCACCTGTTTATGTATAAAAGAGTTGATTTCCTCAATTTTAAAAATCTGAACTGTGTTAATGGGCGAGTGGAATAATGGAAGAAAATCTGAGAAAATGATGCAGTTAGTCACTGTGATCTTAATGAAATCCCAAGGTCATTTCATGTGAGTGGCCATGTAGTTGAATGAAGATGTACGTTGGGAAAAGTCAAAGTTGAGAACCGTGTTGCTGAAATTATTGGAATTTTTCTGAAGTGTATTAAGCAGTAACAGTTCAAAAATGTTTTTTGGGGAAGTGGCATGGTTTATTAGTTAAGGATGGAGTCTTAACTTTATGCCATCTTAAAGTTTCTTCTGGCAGGCAGTTAACCAGTCTATTTAGCTCCCAAACACCTCCCCCTCAATTACCTCATTCACTGAACTACACTGTAAACACTTTAAACCAGTCTGCACATTTACATGCTGGTACTTAAGTATTTCTGCACATTTTATTCCATATCTATATTTCTAACTTCACTTTTATGTAATTCTTTATTCTGCATAATTGTTGAATGTTATTGTTTCTTGTTGCGTGCCATGCCATCTCACCATAAGAAATTCCTAATACATGTAAATGTATATGGTGAATAAAGTTAATCCTTGATTCCTGAATGAAATGGGAAAGGAAGATGGTTATCTACAATAAAGAGTGCATGATGTAGCACTCTGGTTCTTCTTAATTAGATGGTGTTGGCATGTTAAATGATACCTAATGGTTCTGTGTAATTAAAAAGAAGCATGATACACTAATTTTCGGTAGAAATTATTTATTTTATTATATGATTGATAACTGACACATTACTGTTTTATTTTCTAGTCATATCCCACTTCTTTTTCATAAATCCATAATAGATGCCTCATGACGATGCATTTGTTTCTGTGTGTTTAATATGACATAGGGTTATGTTATTAATTTTATACCATATGAAGTAACTGTTTGTATTTTATTTCCATTTTAGCCTTCGAAAAGTTTGGCAGCGAAGAAAATGTACAGTCAAGAATGGCTACCTGACTATATCACATGCAACTGTAAGTAATGCCTGTTCATATTTTTCTCTCACCAAAGGAGTCCTTCCAAATTGCAGAGCTATTTAGTTACATTATTAGTCTATGTATTATTGACAGTGTAAAACAATTTCTTTAAAATCAGTGCGGATCAGTTTGTACAAATTGTGAAGAAGAAAATAATGAGTGCAATTTAATAATTAATGAATATTCCTTATTCAGTGGTATCAACTTCAAATAGTAATCATTAGCAAAATGTATTTAGTTTATATTTCATGCTTCATAAATTTGTGATGCTTAGTGCTGTAACCGTACCTTAGTGCTACCCTGAAGAGTGCTGATTGGTTATGGTGCACTTGACTGGAGGAAAACAATTTATGTAATACTTTAATAAATAGACAACAAGAAAATGTTAAAACTTAATCACTTAACAGTGTACTCACTGTCGAATCGGTGTCAGCAACTTGCCAAATGTGACTATCTTGATCACATTCCTTTGGCCCACAGTTCGGATTCAGATTGATTGATTGAAACATGCATATTGAAACATACAATGAAATGCATCATTTAAGTCAATAATCAACACAACTTAAGAACTTAAGCCCATAAGGGTTGATACACATTCCGACACCAGCATGGCATACCACCTCATTCACAGAACACACACAACGAAACAACAACAGCAAAACAAGCCCCTTACCTCCCTCCCACTAACCCATCCAAGTGCACACATACATAGACCTCGAACCGCCCCCAACGCTGGGCCTTAAGCCCCCATTGGATTTGCTGACACTGGACCTTTGACTTCCATAGTGGACCCTCGGTCCCAGTGCTTTAGCCCTTGTGCCTCAGTGAGAGCATATCGCATCATTGGTCATTGTAGCTTGAACTGGCTGGTGGCGTAGTGGCATCAGCGCTGGACTTCGGGGCGAGAGGTCCAGAGTTCGAATCCGGCAGGCTCTCTTGCACGCACAAGATTGGTGCAAAAAGCTTGTCATGATGACTCCACCAAGGGTTGTGCGTGCCCCCCCCCCCCACACACACCCCTAGATCAAAGAGAATTGAATAAGATATTTTGTTCTATTTACATGTGGTCAACGTTAGCTCAACAAATATCATTCAGCTGATCTGAAGTCATGTAAAACACCAGTAATTCATTATTCAGTGTATATTAGTGAAGAAGTTGTGATTAGTGAGGACTGGTGAGAAGCAGTCGGAGAATACCCTGATATGCTCAAAGTTATCATCATGGGACAGCCATCTTCTTCAGCTCGTTAATGTAGATAATGTGGGGAAAGGTTGCTATGATTCAACTTCATTCCCTGTAAAGAAAACCCAGATTCATGTTTTAGGAATTCCAGATACTCTGGCTAGGGGATAACACTTCAGGAGATATTGTATTGAAACCCAAGCAACACAAAAAGTACAAGAGGAACTGAGCAGGTCAGGCAGCAAAAGCAGGGAAATAGACAGTCAATGTTTTGGGTTGAGAAGTCTTAAGAGAGGTCTGTGGAAGTTTTAGAGAAGGATGTAGCAGATATCTGCACATTGCGGTGAGTGGTGGTGCATAGAATCTGGAGGGAGAAGCAGTCACTGGAACTCAGTATCTAGGATCCTTGCTGGGGTAAAACGGAGAGGCCTGAAAATGGGAGTTGGAAGTCACGTCACACAAGATGTTGATGAAGACATGTTCTGAGGAAGGGCAGGTGGCTCTGGGTAAGCACGTGGTCAACAAGCCAGAGGACAGCACTCCATACACAGGAATGCATCTTGAGTGCATTACCATTGTATGTATGCTATCAAAACACCTGAAGCCATATAATCTTTTCATGATGTGGAAAAACTACAGGAAAGACAAATATATCTCAAATTACAGAATAATTATATGGTAATCATCCATTGGGACAGAAATCATCGGGGTCTCTCTTCTCACCATTACAGACATTTACACCACACCCATTTACACCCGCAAAGCTAACAGTATTGTGAAGGACCCCACGCTCCCCTCACACAAACTCTTCTCCCTCCTGCCATCTGGCAAAAGGTACCGAAGCATTCGGGCTCTCACGACCGGACTATGCAACAGTTTCTTCCCCCAAGCCATCAGACTCCTCAATACTTAGTCTAGACTGACATCTGCGTCATTTATTATTATATTGTAATTTGTCCTCTACTGTGCCTAGTGTCTCGTTTATTAATTATTATACTGCCCTGCACTGTCTTGTGTACTTTATGTAGTCCTGTGCAGGTCTGTAGTCAGGTGCAGCTTCTATGTTGCTTTACATAGTCTAGTGTGGCCTTCTGCTGTCTCACATAGTCTAGTGCAGTTTTTGTGTTGTTTCATGTAGCACCAGGGTCCTGGAGGAACGTTGTTTCGTTTTCACTGTGTAATGTACCAGTAGTTTATGGTTGAAATGACAATAAATTTGACTTGAAATGGATCCCATTCCCTTGAAATTTTATGGATGATGTCAATCACTTGAACCAGCAATATTTTTGCAGGAAAAAGGAACCTCTAACATGTTTCTTCCCTTAAATGTTTTGTAGACGTGATTCGTAAACTGCTCTTGATAAAATAATTATTTCTTATTATGACAATCCTGTATCATCTTTGTATGATATTGCTGTCAAATAAGCAAGCTAACTAAAGGAATTTACATTGATGGCTGCTTTACATTGGGAATTAATCTTGCAGTTCCGCTCAGCATCTTTTCTAGAGTCTCAAGATCACCAAAGTGAGGGTGCCAAAACAAGCAGTAAAACTCTGCGAATTGCAGACCCATTTGTACTGAAATCCTGATGGTCCAGCTTTGGACTCACTCATTAGACCAGAATGAGTCTGACCCTATGGCTCAGAATGGTAGGGAATGGAAAAGGTTGGCACCAGTAATAGGAGATTCTATAGTTAGGCGGACAGATAGATAATTCTGTGGGCGAGAAAAAGAAACATGGATGGTAGCTTGCCTCTCAAGTATTCGGGTTCATGATGTTTCTTAATGCGTCCACTATGTCCTGAAATGGGAGGATGAGCAGCCAGAAGTCATGGTCCATATTGGTACCAACGATGTAGGTAGAAAAAGGGAGGAGGTGCTGAAAGCAGAATACAGGTTTCCCCCGCTATTTGATGGTAGTGTTCCTATGAAACGGTTTGTAAGCTGGAATGTCATAAGGTGAAGAAGTGATTACTATTTATTTATATGGGAAAAATTTGTGAGCGTTCGCAGACCCAAAAAATAACCTACCAAATCATGCCAAGTAACACATAAAACCTAAAATAACAGTGACATATAGTAAAAGCAGGAATGATCTGATATATACACAGTCTATATAAAGTAGGAATACTTTTTCACAATTATTGCAGCACTGTCCACCGCAGCAAAAATCTTATGCAAGCGCTCTCGGCAGCACTCGTGGCAAAAACACATGGCGCAAGCGCTCCCGGCAGAAACACTCTTTCCAGTAACCTTTAAGCTATGAAGCTACTGAATAACACATAAAAATACACAGCCTATGTAAAGTAGAAATTATGTACGCCCAGTGTAGTTTCACATACCGGAATCAGGAAGACAGTGAGCACACTGATGATGGTGTGTTAGGCTGAGTCATCGGAGGTTGGGGTGGCGGGAGTTAGAGGAGACTGGGGTGTCATCTCATCGTCATCTGTTTCCATCAGGGCAGGCAGGTCACCTTCTATGTCTGCCTGCCTCAATGTCGAAGGTCGAGGTTCGTCGTCTGCTGTGGTTGACGTGGAAGGTTTGAAAAACGACAGTATGCTTGACTGCTTAGCCTCGCACGTTTTTCTATCGTACAGTTATTTGTAAGCACTCAAACCATGCTGCAAACCTGCCCTAAACCTACGTACCCTTTCAAAATCAAAGTCATATGTACCCTTTCAAAATCAAAGTCATACTTTAAATCATTGCAGTGTTGTCAGTCGCAGCGAAATCTCACGCAGTTGCTTCCCGTTCAGTTCCTGGATGACTACACTTTTGGGCCGTTCACTACTGCGTTCAGTTTCAATTGTTATCCTTTCCTCTTCATCAGCTCTTCATCTCTCAGTTCTTGGTCATGGGATGCCAAAACCTCTTCAACATCATCTTTGTCAACTTCCACAAACCCTTAACCAAACTCACTATATCCTTACTTCGTTCACCACGATCGAAACGCTTAATTATGTCTAGTTTTATGCTAAGTGTAACACCCTTACGTGCTCTTTTAGGCTTTTCCGATACCTTAGAACTCATCTTGCCAACGGATGCCCAAAATAAGTCGACATAAAGCACAGATGTTCACAGGCACATGTTGAAGCAATGCCGGCTAGAATGCAGTTCTGGGGGAGGAACTCGGCTGCTCGGTGCGCACTGCCTTTTTTCATAACAGTGAAAACACCTTCTGTTAGCGAAAACAGGTAACTAATGTAGGTCTTTCACAACAGCGAGTTGACGTAAAGCGAACGTTCGAAAAACAGGGGACACCTGTACAAGGAGTTGGGAAGGAAGCTGAGAAGCAGGACCTCAAGGGCAGTAATCACGGGATTGCTGCCTGTGCTATGCAACAGTGAGTATAGGAATAGAATGAGTTGGCTGAAGGATTGTAACAAAGACAGGAATTCAGATTTCTGGATCATTGGGACCTCTTCTGGGGCAGGTGTGACCTGTACGAAGAGGACTGGTTGTGCTTGAATCCAAGGGGGATCAATAGCTAGTGTGCTGCAAGGAGACACTCTGGCACCCTACATCTTTATAATTGTCCTTGATTACGCTCTATGTTAAGCTACCAAAGATTATGACTAGCTTGGTTTTACCATAAAACCAGGATGAACCAGAAGGGTCAGACCAGTTACGCTCACAGATCTTGATTTTGCAGATGACATAGTCCTGCCCTCTGACCAGATGAAGGAAGCACAGCAGCTACTGGCAAAAGTGGAAATTGAGTGCAATAAAGTTGGACTTCACCTAAACGCTAAAAAGACAGAGTACATGGCATTCAAATGTGATGGTACACTCAAGACCGTAAAGAGTGATACCATTAAGAAAGTCTTAGACTTCAAGTACCTCGGGTCAAGAATAATGTGTTCGGAGAAGGACATAAAGATACGGAAGGCGCTGGCGTGGAGGCTATGAATGACTTGAAGGAAATCTGGTGGTTGAACCTGACCAGAGGGCTGAAAAAGAGGATCTTCATAGCAGTCAGAGAGTCCATTCTCACATACGGATGCGAGACGTGGACACTCACTAAGACCATGCGAACGTCACTAGATGGTTGCTATACACAAATGCTCTGGATGGCTCTTGACGTGAGTTGGCAACAGCACATGATGAACGTCGAGCTCTATGACGACCTACCGATGCTCACTACTAAAATTGAGGCCAGAAGACTGCAACTAGCAGGGCACTGTCTACGCCACCCTGAGCTACCTGCCAGCCTAGTCATCACATGGGAGCCCAAGCATGGGAGGATGAACCCTGGGCGCCCTCCCAAGACTATGGTCAACACGCTCCTAGAAGATAGCAGCGCAGCTGATGTAGATGAACTGAACACACTGATGAGGGAGAGGGAGGACTGGAGAGTCGGACATCATGCCCGATGCCAGCCCCCTAGGCCTGAGTCGACGTCGTTGTAGTAGTAGCAGTAGTAATAATCAATATCCCGGCGGGGAGGTTTGCTAATGCTATTGGGGAAAGTTTAAACTAGATTTGCAGAGGGGTGGGAACCGATGTGAAGAGGCAGAGGATGGAGCAGCTGAGTAGAGACAGCTTGTAGGGAGTTTGTGAGGAAGGAGATGATAGAGCAAAGATGCAGTCACCCTGATAGTTTGAGATGTGTCTATTTTAATGCGAGGAGTATCAGAAATGAACTTAGAGTGTGGATCAATACGTGGAACTGTGGCGTGGCCATTACAGAGTTGGGCTGGAATGGTTGCTGAGTGTGTCAGGCATTAGGTGTTTCAAAAAGGACAGGAGGGGAGGCAAAAGAGGTGGGGGCGTGATATTGCTAGTCAGGGATAGTGTCACGAATGCAGAAAAGAAGAAAGTCATGGAGGGATTATCGACTGAGTCAGTGTGTGTGGAAGTCAAAAAAATAGGAAGAGGGTAGACCCCACCCAATAGTAACAGGGATATATAGGAGCAGATAGGGAGGCAGATTCTGGGCAGGTGCAATAATAATAGGGTTGTCTTGATGGGAGATTTTAACTTTCCTAATGTTGGCTGGCATATCCTTACAGCAAGGGCTTTAGATGGGGTGGAATTTCTTAAGTGTGTTCAAGAAGGTTTCCTGACACAATACTTAAGTAACCCAACCGAAGGAGAGACTGTACTTGGTCTGGTATTGGGAAATGAACCTGATCAGGTGTCAGACCTTTCGGTGGGAGAGCATGTTGGAGGTGGTGATCATAACCCCAAGACATTCTACAAGTATGTGAAGGAACAGGAGGATGAGCCATCTGAGAATACGACCAATCAGGTGCTACAGTGGAAACGTTTGTATGGAGTTGGAGGAGGTAACGGAGGTTCTTAATACTTTGCTTCAGTATTTACCAGGGAGAAGGACCTTGGTAGTTGTAGGGATGACTTACAGCGGACTGAAACATTTGAGCATAAGAAAGAGGATGTGCTGGAGCTTTTGAAAAGCATAAAGTTAGATAAGTTGCTGGGACTGGATGAGATGAACCCTAGGCTACTGTGGGAAACAAGGGAGGGGATTGTTGAGCCTCTGGCGATGATCTTTCCATCATCAATAGAGATGGCAGAAATACTGGACGATTGGAGGGTTGCAAATGTTGTTGCTTTGTTCAAGAAAAGGAGTAGAGAATACCCAGGAAATTGTAGACTAGTGAGTCTTACTTCAGTGCTGGGCAAATTGTAGGAGAAGGTCCTGAGAGGCAGGATTTATGAGCATTTGGAGAGACATAATCTGATTTGGGATTGTCAGCATGGCTTTGTCACGGGCAGGTCGTGTCTTACGACCCTAATTGAATTCTTTGAGGATATGACAAAATACATTGATGAAGGTAGAACATTGGATGTAGTGTATATAGATTTCAGTAAAGCATTTGATAAGTTTCCCCATGCAAGGCTCATTCAGAAAGTAAAGAGGCATGGGTCCAAGGGGACATTGCTTTGTGGATCCAGAATCGGCTTGCCCACAGAAGGCAAAGTGAGGTTGTAGATGGTTCGTATTCTGCATGGAGGTGGGTGACCTGTGGTGTTCCACAGGGATCTTTTCTGGGACCCCTCCTCTTTGTGATTTTTATAAATGACCTGGAAGAAGAAGTAGAAGGGTGGGTTAGTAAGCTTGCTGATGGCACAAAAATTGGGGGTGTTGTGGATAGTGTGGAGGGTTGTCAGAGGTTATAGTGGGACAACGATAGGATGCAGAACTGAGCTGAGAAGTGGCTGATGGAGTCCAACGCAGGTAAGTGTGAAGCAGTTCATTTTGGTAGGTCAAATTTGAAGACGGAAAATAGTATTAATGATAAGACTCTTGGCAGTGTGGAGGATCAGAGCGATCGTTGGGGTCCATGTCCATAGGACACTCAAAGCTGCTGTGCAGGTTTACAGTGTTGTTAAGAAAGTGTATGGTGTGTTGGCATTCATCAACCGTGGCATTGAGTTCAAGAGTCATGAGATACTGTTACAGATATATAAGACATTGGTGAGATCTTGGAGTACTATGTTCAGCTGTGGTCACCTCACTACAGGAAGGATATGGCTACTGTAGAAAGAGTGCGGAGGAGATTTACAAGGATGTTGCCCAGATACAAGGAGAGCGTGCCTTATGTGAATAGGTTGAGTGAAATTGGCCTTTTCTCCTTGGAGCAACGGAGGATGATAAGATGAGAGGCATTAATCGTGTAGATAGTAAAAGACTTTTTCTCATGGCTGAAATGGCTAACCTGAGGGGGCATAGTTCTAAGGTGCTTGTCAAGGGCAAGTTTTTCAGACAAAGACTTGTGTGGAATGCACTGCTGGTGACAGTGGATACAATAGGGTCTTTTAAGAGACTCTTAGATAGGTATATGGAGCTTAGAAAAATAGAGTGCTCTGCAGTAGGGTATTCTAGGCAGTTTCTAGAGTAGGTTACATGGTTGGCATAACATTGTGGGCAGAAGTGCCTGTAACATGCTGTAGATTTCTATGTTTGCTAGAGTATAAATTGTTAACATGCGTTTCTGCAGATGCTGGAAATCTGGAGTAACACACAGACAAAATGCTGGAGGAACAGAGCAGGTCAGGCGGCTTCTATGGAGAGGAATAAAGAGTCAAAGTTTTAGGCTGAGACCCTTCATCAGGGGCCACCTGCCCGACCTGCTGATTTTCTGCAGCATTTTGTGTGTGTTACTCTGGAGTGTAAATATAATGGATCAGAAAGGCAGCTGGTGCCAGTGTGCTTATATATTGTAAAGTTTAAATTCACTGGAAATTTTATTACACCACTGAGTATCAGGTTAATAAAAACATTGAATTAACTGTATTGAGGTATTAATAGGAGTAACATCCAATGGTTCAGAAAATCTCAAGTGTCAGATTTTTTTCTTGCAGGATAGAGGCATACTAAGTGTTTGAAACACCAATGTGCATAGCTATTCCTGAGTATCGCACCCCTGAATGTACCTGCTGTAAGTCTGTAATTTATATGTATGGATAAGCCAGTTAAAAACCTACTACCAAAGTAGTTGTCTGAACTTGCGAGTTTAACGCTTGCCAAAACTAGCATGAACCTGATAGCAGACATTGCTGTGAATACATGCAGTTAGACACTGAAAACACAGATGTGGTTGCAAAGATTTTTGTTCCTATGAGCTGCAATCTACTCCAGAGCAATCTCCAGTTTACAAACAATTTTTTTCAAAAAATTAAAAACGTTATGTTTATATGATGTCAAAATGCATTTCGAATGGTATGATAAGCCATAATTATACTTAGCTGCTGCTTTAAAAAATCTGTGTGGATTGTAATTATATCAGTTAAAGTTGTCAGGATTTAATACCTTTTTAATTAGTAATTAAAAGCTTGATACTGGAGCTTCAATTTGAATGCTTAACGTATGCTCCATTCTTTATTTTGTGTTCTGTAAAATATTTTAAAGTTACTCATCACTTCCTGTTTGGTTGTCTTGTGAATTCATGGTGGTATGATGACATAGTAGTTAGTGTAACACTATTACAGTCCCAGTGACCTTGGTTCATTTCCTGCTGCTGTCTGGAAGGAGTTTGTACATTCTGCCCATGACCGGGTGAGTTATGGAAAAAAACAATAGGTCCAAGGTAAAAGACCGCAACTGGAGCAGGGCAAACACTGAGGGTATTAGGCATATCTTGCTGAGTTAGTTGGCAAGTGGTAGGCTCAAGGGGCAGCACGTCCCTGTTACTGTCATGGGTAGATGGATACCAAGTTACAAACCTTGGTGTGTGTTATAGAATTTTTCAAAGAGATAACTAAGGGGATAGATAAAGGTAGGGCATTGGAAGCTGTTTATTTGGACTAGTAAGGCCTTTGGCAAAGTCCTGTATGCAGCTATCTAGAAGGTTCAGTCGTATGGGATTCAGGGGGAGCTAGCAAATTGGTTCAAAGTTGGCATAATGATAGGAAACAGAGGATGATAGTTGAAAGTGGATTCTCTGACTGGTGGCTTTTGACTCATGGCGTGCCCCAGGGATAAGTGCTGGGACCTCTGTTCATTATGGAGATGATTTGGATATGAATGTACTTGGCAATGATTCGCATGTTGCCTAATGGCACGTATTTGAGGATGGGTATTTTTGATGTTGAAGCAGGTTATAAGAAATTTCAAAAAGATCTTGATCAGGGAGATGGGCTGAGGAATGGTGAATGGACTTCATACATCAGTGTAAATTAAGCCAGGAAAGGACTTGTACAGTGAATGGCAGGGCACTGGAGTGTGTTGTGGAACAGAGACACCTAGGATTACACTGAAAGTGGTTGTGCATGTAGGTACTATGGTGATGAAGACGTTCAGCATACTGGCCTTCAATCAGGGTATTATATTTAGGTCTAGGGACATTATTTTGCAGTTATAGAAGTTATTGGTGAGACCACACTTGGAGTAGTGTGTACAATTTTAGTCACCCTGTTATAGGAATGATATTGTCAAGCTGGAGAGGATGCAGAAGTGATTTACAAAGATGCTGTGTGGACTTGAAGGCCAGAGTTATACAGAGTTTGGCGATGCTTTATCGTTATTCGAAATTCAAAGTAAAGTTACTTCAGCTCTCAAGTCCAGGCAGCATCCTTGTAAATCACTTCTGCACCATCTTCAGCTTGGCAATATCATTCTTATAAGAGGGTGGCCAAACCTGTAGAATATCCAGCAGTTTAGTGAGCTGTCTGTGAAGCACCTCCATATATCACTAGCACCATCTTGAAACTGGAGTGTAGTAGAATGAGGAAAGACTTTAAAAAGTTTATAAAGTCATGAGGACTATGGACAAGGTGAATGATCAGTATCTTTTCCCTAGGGTTGAGGAGTCCAAAATTTGACAGCACGGAAACTAGATAAAGAAGGGAGGGATTTTATAAACCTGAGAGGTAATTTTACACAGAACTTTGAGTACCTGGAATGACCTGCCAGAGGCAGGTACAATTGCAGCATTTGAGAGGTACTTGGATAGGTACATCAAGGGGAGGGGCATGAAAGGTTATGGGCAGCAGCATGAAACAGTTGGACAAAAGGGTCTGTTTGGAATTGCAGACAATAGGCCTCTTCTCCAGCAGACTTGCAAACCCAGGGTTCTGGTCATCAGGCCTCAACTTCTGGAACTTCTACTTCATCTTCAGTATCAACCCCAGGACTCACTGATAACGACAAATGGGGACCCTGGATTAGAACCCCGAAGTCCAGACTCTCAGGCCAATGACAGGAAACAGAATACTCGGCCTCAAACTCCAGTCACGTTGACTTGTGTACCTAGTGGGTCACCGTTTTTTCTGCCTCCTACTCATATGGAACTCCAATCCTGAAACCTGCCAATTACTCGTTCACCTGAGGGGGCCATCAGCCCTCATCCTTGCTTGTCTGCCGGCCCAACATCTGACTATGGATGTCCTTCGTCACACATCCACATTGCTGTCCTTTGAACACAGAGGGGACACGTAGGCTACAGCCTGACTTCTAGCTACCCCGTATCCCTGTCACTGAATCTCAATCTGACCCATAACTCCCCTCTGTTCCTAAAACCAAAATTGTATCAAGGTCATTTATAGGAGAATGTCAGGGTAGCAGTCTGTCACCTGAAGCTTAATAGAAGGTGGATGATGCAACAAGACAATGATCCGAAACTGAAGAGTAAACCACCAACTGAATCGTTTAACAGGAAGAAAATTAGTGTTTTGGCTTGGCCAAGTCAGAGTCCAGACCTTAACCCAATTGAGATGCTGATGCATGACTTGAAGAGGGCTCTTCATGCAAGGTATCCCAGAAATATTGATGAACTGAAACAGTTTTGGACAATCCACACCAGGGATGTGTAAAAAGAGCTACTTTTTAATCATGATGGCAATCAAGGTTTCAAAAGCAGAGTTTCATGGCAGTTTTTCTGATTTGAGGAGCAACCAATCAGCAAGAGAGATTCATTAGAAAGGGCCAGTAAGAATAATCCAAGTTCAAGCTGAACGGATCATTCATTTAGAGTGTGCCAGTCTTCAGAGTGGTTTTGATTCATCAGGCTTAGGCGAGATCAGTTCTGGGTGACGTAAGTTGTCTTGTAAGTTACACTCTCTCTGTTATTTGTTCAATCCTCATCTATTAGTGCACAATGTAGTGCCTCCAGTCTCCCAGATAAACACATCTGCACCAAGCTACAGGTCCTGAGGAACTGGAGCTGCAACTTGATGATCTTCGACTCGGGGTGATAGACAGGAGCTATAGGGAGGTAGTCACCCCTAGGCTGCAGGAGACAGGAAACTGGGTGACTGTCAGGAGGGGAAATGCATAGCCAGTGCAGAGTACACCTGTGGCTGATCCCTTCAATAACAGTTATATAACTTTAGATACTATTGAGGGAGATGACCTACCGGGGGGAGCCACAGTACACTGAGTCTGGTGATTTGGCTTGGAGGAGCTGAGAAAGGTAGTAATCTCTGGATTGCTGCCTGTGCCACATGAAGGTAAGAATAGAATGATTTGGCAGGTGAATGTGTGGCTGAGGAACAGGTGCAGAGGCCAGAATCAGATTCATAGATCATTGGGATAGCTTTAGGGGAAGGTGTGACCTATACAAAAGGGATGATTTACACCTAAAAAGCACGAGGGTCCAATATCCTTACGGGCAGGTTGGCGGGTTGGTTGTTTGGGTTATTTAAACTAATTTGGCAGGGAGATGGGAACTGGAGTGATGGTCCTGAAGGTAAAATAGTTGGGTTACAAACAGGCAATGTGTATTGAGCCTCCTAGCAAGAAGAGGCTGGTGATAGGGCAAAATTACAGTCAAAAGAATGAGTTTCAACGTAAAAAGTAGAGAAACTCGAAAAGCGTGAACACAAGACCAAAAGGGTTATATTTGAATGTGTGTAACATACAGAATAAGGTTAATGAACTTGTAGCGTAGTTACAGATTGGCAATTATGATGTTGTAGGCTGAAAGAAGATTATAGCTGGGAGCTTAATGTTCAAGGATTCACATTGTATCTAAAGGATAGGCAGGAAGTTGGGGGGTGGGTGGTGTGACTTTTCTGGTAAAAATGAAATTAAATTATTTGAAAGAGGTGACATTGGGTTGGAAAATATTGAAATGTTGATAGAGCAAAGGAATTGCAAGGGTGAAAAACGACCATGATGGGAGTTATATAGAAACCCCCCCCCCCAAAAAAAACAGTAGTTAGGATATAACAGTAGCGGGAAATAGAAAATGCATGCCAAAAGGGCAATGTTACAATAATCATAGGGAATTTCAATAGGCAAGTACATTGGAAAAATCAGGTTGGTTCGGGTTTACAAGAGGGGGAATTTCTAGAATGCCCATGCGATGGCTCTTTTTAGAGCAGCTTGTGGCTGAGCCCATTAGGGGATTGGCTATTCTGGATTAGGTGTTTGCAATGAACCAGAATTGATGAGAGAGCTTAAGCTGAAAGAACCCTTAGAGGAAAGTGATTATAATGTGATCAGATTCACCCTGAAATTTGAGAAGGAGAAGCTAAAGTCATGTGTTACAGTATTACGGTGAAGTAAAGGAAATTACAGAGGCATTTCTAAGGTAGGGATATGTTTGGCACAACTTTGGGGGCCGAAGGGCCTGGATTGTGCTGTAGGTTTTCTGTGTTTCTATGAGAGAGGAGTTGGCTAGAATTGATTGGAAAAGACCACTGGCAGGGATGATGGCAGAGCAGCGATGGCTGGAATTTCTGGAAGCAAATCTGAAGGCACAGGATATACACATCCCAAAGACGAAGAAGTATTCTAAAGGCAAGATGACACGAGAAGTCAAAACCAACATAAAGCCAAAGAGAGAGGATATAATAAAGCAAAAATTAGTGGGAAGTTAGAGGATTGGGAAGCTTTTAAATACGAACAGAAGGCAGCTAAAAAAGTCATTAAGAAGATAAAGGTGGAACATGAAAGTAAGCCAGCCAATAATATTAAAGAGAATACCAAAGTTTCTTCAATGTAAAATAAAGAGGCAAGAGTGGATATCAGACCACTGGAAAACAATGCTGTAGAGGGAGTAAGGGGGGACAAGGAAAGAGGTGGCTTTTGAAAGAAATTGTGGAGGCATTAAAAATGATCTTTCAAGAATCACTAGATTCTGAAATGGTTCCGGAAGACTGGGAAATTGCAAATGTCATTCTGCTCTTCAAGAAGGGAGAGAGGCAGAAGAAAGGAAATTATAGGCCAGTTAGTCTGACCTCAGTGAATTGAACTGACTTTATTTTTTACATACTGCATGTACACGAGGAGTAAAAATCTTTAGGTTATGCCTCCATCTAAATGTGCAATTTATAGTAATTTGTAATAAATACAGTTAATATAGCATAGAAGAAGAATTGTATCAGTGTGAATTAATCAGTCTGATGGCCTGGTGGAAGAAGCTGTCCTGGAGCCTGTTGCTCCTGGCTTTAACTGTTTCCCAGATGGTAGCAGCTGGAACAGTTTTTGGTTGGGGTGACTTGGGTCCCCAGTGATTCTTCAGGTCCTTTTACACCCCGTCTCTGTAAATGTCCTGAATAGTGGAAGCTCACATCTACAGATGCACTGGGCTGTCCACAACACTCTCTGCAGGGTACTGCGATTAAGGGAGGTACAGTTCCCATACCAGCTGTGATGCAGCCAGTCAGGATGCTCTCAATTGTGCCCCTGTAGAAAGTCCTTAGGATTTGGCAACTCATGCCAAACCTCTTCATCCATCTGAGGTTAAAGAGGCATTGTTGTGCTTTTTCAGCACATAGCTAGTATGTATAGACCACATGAGATCCTCAGTGATGTGTATGCTGCAGAACTTAAAGCTGTTCATCCTCTCAACCCCAGATCCATTGATATCAAAAGGGGTTAGCCTGTCTCCATTCCTCCGGTAGTCCATAACCAGCTCCTTGTTTTTTGCGACATTGAGGGAGAGGTTGTTTTTTTGACACCACTGTGTCAGGGTGATGACTTCCTCTCTTTAGGCTGCCTCATTATTTGAGATTAAGCCAATCAATTGTAGTATTGTCAGCAAATTTAATTAGCAGTTTGGAGCTGTGGGTGGCAACACAGTCATGGGTATACAGAGGGTAAAGGAGGAGGCTTAGGACATAATCCTGAGGGGCTCCTATTTTGAGGGTCAAAGGGGCAGAGATAAGGAAACCCACTCTTACCACCTGCTGGTGTTCTGACAGAGTCCAGGATCCAGCTGCACGAGGCAGGGTGAAGTCCGAGGTCTCTGAGCTTCTTGTCAAGCCTGGATGGAACTATGGTGTTGAATGCTGAACTGTAGTCCAAGAACAGCATTCTCACATAAGCATCCTTCTCCAGATGTGTAACGACAGTGTGTAGAGCTGTGGCTGTTTAAGTCATCTGTTGATTGGTTGCTTCGGTAGGCGAATTGTAGGGGGTCCAGTGTGGGTGGTAGCATGCTGCAGATGGTGATCCTTGACCAGCCTCTCAAAGTATTTGCTTATTATTGAGGTGAGTGTGACTACCTTGTTCTCTTTAGGTACAGGGACAATGGTGAATGTTTTGAAGCAAGAGGGCACTCTACACTGGGAGAGGGAGAGATTAAAAATGTCTGTAAACACACCTGCCAGTTGTGCCACACACATCCTGAGTATCTGCCCTGGGATGCCATCTGGTCCTGCAACCTTATGACTGTCCACTCGTTGGAAACTTCAGCCTCAGAGATGACCAAGGTGTAGGTCACTTAGGCGGCTCTCCTCGGGGCCTCAGTGTTGGCGACATTGATCCAAGCATAAGAAAGATTTACAAACAAGCTGGATGAACTCAGCAGGTCGGGCAGCATCCGTTGAAATGAGCAGTCAACCTTTCAGGAGTTCCAACTTGTTTGTACATCCTGATTTGACCACAGCACCTGCAGTGTGCTTTGTGTGTAAAAAAGATTTAGCTCAACTGGGAGAGGGGCAGTGATGTTGGCAGCACCAATGTGTTTAGCACTGAAATCTGTGAAGGTGTGCAGACCTTGATATAAGCTGTGTGTGTTGTTGGCATAAGCAGGGGTTCTCAGTGTAGAAAAGGCAGCATGGGGCACCTAGGCACGACTTGAGTAGCAGCAGTACTCTCAATGGATACGATTAAATATTCCCGTTTCAGTCTGTTACGGCTAAAATACACAACTGCTTCCAAGGTCAATAGTCAACAAAGATGTCTTAATCCGTTTAAACGATCTATCGCAGCTTAAAACCAATGGAAACAACACCGTTTGTGATCAAATGTGCCCATGGAGGACACCTCAGAAGAAGCACATAGATCAGGATTACAAGTGCGTTTAAGGAAACGGTTTGAAACTCTGTATACCGACGATCTTGCTCGTGAACATGCAGCCTCTAGTGATTAAATCGATGATCTCAGAGCCAGTGTGCTGAATCAGAGGAACATTAGTACCGTATCTGTCCCTTGTTTCATGGAATCCTGGTTAACCCCGTCCGTACCAGATGCAGCAATTCAGATCGATGGGTCTACTATACACCGTCAGGATAGATCTATAGAGTCTCTCAAATGCAGAGGTGGAGGAGTATGCCTCATGATTAACTCTTCTTGGTGCACAAATATATCAGCGCTGACCGAATTCTGCTCACCAGACCTGGAATATCTAGCAGCTAAGTGCCGTCCTTTTTACCTGGGGAGTTCTCTGGGGTCATTCTGGTAGCAGTTTACATCCCACCTCAGGCCAATGTCAATCAGGTTTTAGATGATCTAAGCAATGGAATCAACATGCACAAAACAGCACACCCTAATGCCTTCACTATCATTTTGGGAGATTTTAAGTCTGTGGCATTCAAGTCTG
The DNA here is from genome assembly GCF_048418815.1 of Hemitrygon akajei. Classification (NCBI taxonomy): domain Eukaryota; kingdom Metazoa; phylum Chordata; class Chondrichthyes; order Myliobatiformes; family Dasyatidae; genus Hemitrygon; species Hemitrygon akajei. The sequence continues at coordinate 152,858,944 of NC_133124.1, read as the reverse complement.
GTGACTCAGGCCTGTGCCAGAAAACCAGGTATGATTTGCGGAGGGCTATTTCAAGGGTGAAGGGACAATTTCGAGAGAGATTGGAGGCGATATCAGACGCACCATAAGTCTGGCAGGGGCTGCAAGACATTACTTCCTACAAAGCGAAACCCAATAGTATGAATGGAGGCGATGCTTCACTAGCAGATGAACTCAACACTTTCTATGCGATCTTTGAAAAGGAGAACACAAATACAGCTGTGAAGATTCCCGCTGCACCTGAGGATCTCAGGTGGTGACGAGAGGGCGTACTGGAGTGAGATATGTCAACTAGTGAAATGGTGCTGCAGCAACACCCTGGCAGTCAACATCAGTAAGACAAAAGAGCTGATTGTGGACTTCCAGGAAGGGTAAGACGAAGGAGCACATACCAATCCTCATAGAGGGATCAGAAGTGGAGAGAGTACCAGCTTCAAGTTCCTGGGTGTCAAGATCTCTGAGCATCTAACCTGGTCCCAACGTATCGATGCTGTTATAAAGAACGCAAGACAGCGGCTATACCTTATTAGGAGTTTGACGAGATTTGGTATATAAACAGATACACTCAAAAACTTCTATAGATGTACTGGGGAGAGCATTCTGACAGACATTCTCACTGTCTGGTATGGGGGAGGGGAGCGGGGAGGGGGGCTACTGCACAGGACCGAAAGAAGCTACAGAGGGTTGTAAATTTAGTCAGCTCTATTTTGAGTACTAGCTTATAAAGTACCCAGGTCATCTTCAAGGAGTGTTATCTAAGAAAGGCAGTGTCCATTATTAAGAACTTCCAGCACCCAGGGCATGCCCTTTTCGCACTGTTAGCCAGGTAGGAGGTACAGAAGCCTGAAGGTGCACACTGAGCGATTCAGGAACAGCTTCTTCCCCTCTGCCATCCGATTCCTAAATGGACATTGCACCCTTGGACACAACCTCACTTTTTTAATGTATAATATTTCTGTTTTTTGCATGATTTTTATTCTATTCAATATACGTACACTGTATAAAGTAAAGATTTACTTTTTTTTGTTCAATATTATGTATTGCTGCTGCTAAGTTAACAAATTTCACGTCACATGCCGGTGACAATAAACCTGATTCTGATTTTGAATTTGTGGAATTTATTACTACAGGCAGCTGTGGAGGCCAGGTCATTGTGTATGCTTAAGGCAGAGCTTGATATGTTCTTGATTGGACATGGCATCGCTGAGGCGGGGGAAAACGGATTGAATGGTGGAGCAGACGAGGGGCCAAATGGTCTGATTTTACACCTATGTCTTATAGTCTTGCTGCTAAAGGAGCTTCCACCAATTACTAAATACAAGGGTTCCCATACTTTTTCCAGCCTTGACTGCGAATGATTAAACAATGTGTTGAATGAAGACATGAGAAGTACAGTAATTTGTGGGTTATTAGTTTAGGCAGATGGTGTTTGTCTATTATCGGGACTTGGATGAACCTCAGACCATACTTTGAGTAATTAATGCAGAAATCCAGGCAGTTGCAAAGAGCTCAGTCCCCACTCTAAATATCTTGTGGTCAATTAATGACCAGAAATTAGTGTCAAGAACTGGTCAGAGTTTAGGTATTTCAAAGCCTTTCCACAATTAACAAATATTATCCCTCTGACATAAGATTGACACCGGGGCAAAATATCTAACTTAATTGGTGACATTTGCAGTAGCCTAAATCTTTCTGTCACCTCTCTCACAATAGCACACCACAGTTTCTTGTGTAGGCCACGATGGATGGCATCACCGCATAAACCTCCAAATTCTATCACCAAGAATGATGAGAACAACAGGCCCACAGACACAGCACTGCCTCGAAGATCCCAGTCAAGTCCTGCATGCTGTAACTTAAAATTTTATCAATAGTCCATCACTGGTTCTAAATTTTATTTCCCGTATCCCATTGTCTGATACTTTCACCAGGAGTGTGGTCGTTCAGGAAGATGACTCGCCACTGCCATCTCTAGGGCAGTTAGGGATGGTTCTGGTCTTTCCAATATAGCACAAAATAAAACACATTCTATTTTAATGCTATAGTTAGTATATTATTTTTTGTAAAGGTGGTTCCCTTTTGGTATACAGTTGATTCTGGTTAATTGGTCTATTGGTTAATCACAATAGTTGCTTATTTAGGACAACTCTTGAAGAACAAAAAGTAATTGAGAAAATAGCCAGATTCCCTCTGATAATTTGGTTCGCTAAGCTGCTTACTTGGGACAGGAGAATGTTGTGAACAGTTTCTAACTAGTGTCAGTCACCTGCACTTGCGTGGCCATTAGGCACAACACTGTCCTTAGAGTGAACAGTTTTTAAATAGCATTAGTTTCATTGTTTGTGTGCAAAAAGCAGTGATTTTTGTCACTGATAGTTGGTGAGAAATAAGCAGAAAGACAATTTAGAACTTATTTTTAATGCAGTTTCAAGCATTCAAGCATGGAGATGCCAGAAATGAAGCAATTTCACTATTCCAGCACATTAGCAACTACGAAGGATTTGAAAACATTGAGTCATCTTGAGTATTACAATGAAAATGAAGATTTGGAGGATGTTACTGTGTGAAAGCCGACATTATCTACACTAGGTGTCTGTGCTAATTTTGTGCATTTACAGTCAATAAAATACACGTACGTTCGAATGCTGTTCATAGACTTCAGTTCAGCATTCAACACAATCATTCCTCAGAAACTGATTGGGAAACTGAGCCAACTGGGCCTGAACACCTCCCTCTGCAACTGGACCCTAGACTTCCTGACTGGGAGACCTCAGTCAGTCCGGATTGGAAGCAGCATTTCAAAACCATCGCACTGTGTACGGGGGCCCCCCAGGGCTGTGTGCTCAGTCCACTGCTGTTCACTCTGCTGACCCACGACTGTGCTGCAACACACAGCTCGAACCACATCATCAAGTTCGCCGATGACACGACCGTAGTGGGTCTCATCAGCGAGAACAATGAGTCAGCATACAGAGAGGAGGTGCAGCGGAGATGGATTGTTGACTTCAGGAGGGCACGGAGCGACCACCCTCCGCTGAACATTGACAGCTCCTCAGTAGAGATAGTTAAGAGCACCAAATTTCTTGATGTTCACCTGGCGGAGAATCTCACCTGGTCCCTCAACACCAGCTCCATAGCAAAGAAAGCCCAGCAGCATCTCTACTTTCTGTGAAGGCTGAGGGAAGTCCATAATTACAGGCAGGATATTAATAACGTTGAAAGAGTGCAGAGAAGGTTCACAAGGATGTTGCCAGGACTTGAGAAACTGAGTTACAGAGAAAGGTTGAATAGGTTAGGACTTTATTCCCTGGAGCATAGAAGAATGAGGGGAAATTTGATAGAGGTATATAAAATTATGATGGGTATAGATAGAGTGAATGCAAGCAGGCTTTTTCCACTGAGGCTAGGGGAGAAAAAAATTCCAGAGGATGTGGGTTAAGGGTGAAGGGGGAAAAGTTTAAAGGGAACATTGAGGGGGGGTTTCTTCACACAGAGTGGTGTGAGTGTGGAATGAGCTGCCAGATGAAGTGGTAAATGCAGGCTCACTTTTAACATTTAAGAAAAACTTGGACAGGTACGTGGATGAAAGGGGTATAGAGGGATATCGTCCAGGTGCAGGTCAGTGGGACTAGGCAGAAAAATGGTTTGGCACAGCCAAGAAGGACCAAAGGGCCTTTTTCTGTGCTGTAATGTTCTATGGTTCTATCTCCCACCCCCCCATTTTCACCACGTTCTACAGGGGTTGTATTGAGAGCATCCTGAGCAGCTGCATCACTGCCTGGTTCGGAAATTGCACCATCTCGGATCGCAAGACCCTGCAGTGGATAGTGAGGTCAGCTGAGAAGATCATTGGGGTCTCTCTTCCTGCTATTACAGACATTTACACTACATGCTGCATCCACAAAGCAAACAGCATTATGAAGGACCCCATGCACCCCTCATACAAACTCTTCTCCCTCCTGCCATCTGGGAAAAGGCACCGAAGCATTTAGGTTCTCACGACCAGACTATGTAACAGTTTCTTCCCCCAAGCCACCAGACTCCTCCATACCCAGAGTCTGGACTGACACCAACTTACTGCCCTCTACTGTGCCTATTGTCTTGTTTATTATTTATTGTAATGCCTGCACTGTTTTGCAGTCCTGGGTAGGTCTGTAATCTAGTCTAGTTTTGTGTTGTTTTACATAGGTCAGTGTAGTTTTTTTTGGATCTTCCTGTTGATCTCAACAACTTAGTCCGCTGGAGCTGACTTCACATGCTAAGACAGGTATGTCCCTATTTCACTGGGGTATGAGGCCTGCTGGATACACTCACTTGGTTTAACCCGCCTGTTGATGCCGTTTACTGGGATGTGGCTGCTATCACATGCAAGCATCTACTTGGAGCCACAGATGAGAGCTGTATGTCTGGTGGGGACCAAAGGTGAGTGAGCTGCCCCAGAATGGGCAGGGCATGTCCCTTCACTAGAGGTGCCACCTCTCCCTAGATACCCCACACACTGGATAAATTCTATTGTTATGGCTTGAACGGTCATAACTTGAAATTAAATAACTAAGCTAGATATTATTGGTATTTTTCCCAAGTGTTGAAAGGAGAAATGTGCTGTGATAGTAGAAAGTTTTAATTGGCAGGAATATGTCCTTTTCCAGATGCATTATCCAGTCCTTCAATATATTTAGGTTCTTATTTTCAACCCAGTGAATGTGGCCTTATTCTCCTTTCAGCATATTCTTTGGTACCTATTGTAAATGATAAAATTAGCCCTGTTAAGTAACACCAGAAAAGCCAGTTTATCTGCTTTGAATGAGATGGCTGAAGGAAGAGCCTTGCTCTGGGCTGGCATTGAACCTACCATCCGAAAACATGGAATTAAATTTGCGATGGGTCCCCTACAAAACAGCCTAAATACACTCAGTGGCCACTATTGGGTACAAAATGTACTGAATAAAGTGGCCACGATATATTACTGTGTGTTTGTGGTCTTCTGCAGTATGCCATCCACTGCAAGGTTCAGAGATACTCTTCTGCACACTACTGTTGTAACACATGCTTATTTGAGTTACTGTTGCCTTCCCTTCAGCTTTAACCAATCTGGCCATTCTCCTCTGACCTCTCTCATTAACAAGGTGTTTTCACCCACAGAACTGCCATTAACTGGATGTTTTTTTTTTGTTTTTCATACAATTCTCTGTACAAAAAAAATCTAGAGACTGTTGTGATCTAGCAGATGAGCAGTTTCTGAGATACTTAAACCATGCTGTCTGGCACCAACAATCATTCCACAGTCAAAGTCACTTTGATTACATTCTTCTCCATTCTACTGTTTGGTCTGAACAACAGCTGAACCTCTTGACCATGTCTGCATGCTTTTATGCATTGAGTTGTTGCCACATGATTGGCTGATTAAATATTTGCATTAATGAGCAGGTTTACAGGTGTACCTAACAAAGTGACCACTGAGTGTGTATGTACTTTGTATAGCCTTGAAATATTTCAACAGAAAGATTAGTATGAACAGAAATCTCTGTTCATGTTCTAATTATCAGCAAAAATAGCAGTGCTGGGTGGGGATAAGAAATCCCAGATTTGGATCTCGGATGTAAAGTAGGAAAGTGAGGTTATCTCCTACATTCAACGATACCTGCTTTTGTCACTCTATTCATACTACATTGCTGTATATTTGTGCCTCCCAATTTATGCCACCACATTTTGGTGTTCTTTTCTCATACCTTCCATTGACAATATGCCACAAACCCATATTTGAGCTCTTTCTGTTGTTTCTTTTGACCTGAACATCTAAACATAATCATTCCTGCTACTGAAAAGGCTTTCCTTTTCTTTTATAAGCTTTTGGAGCAATAAAAAAAACTCTTTTCTCCCCATGTCTTTCTCATGACTGATACCTTTTTCTGTCTGTGACGATCCTGTGTATCCTCCATCTTTTAGTTATTTATTGCCTCACCCAGGCCTGAATTGTTTACAAATCTAGATTAACTGTACATTCTGCACAGTGCCGCATTCATTTGCACACATCGCACCGCACCTTCCAATCCTAAACACAAGATTCTGCGGATGCTAGAAATCCAGCGTACTACACACAAAATGCTGATGGAACGCAGCAGGTCAGGGAGCATCTATGGAGAGGAATAAAGTAATCAATGTTTCAGGCCGAGACCTGATGAAGGCCTGCTGAGCACTGATGAAGTGTCTTAGTCCTGAAATGTCCACTGTTTATTCCTCTCCCTAGATGCTACCTGACCTACTGAGTCCCTCCAGCATTTTGTATGTTATCCTTTCCTATATATTGTATGTTATCCTTTTCCTATCCTATAAGAAAGTGGTTTTCTTTCTCTCTTCTTTCTTCCACTTTCTAATGTTGCAACCCCTCATTCTAGGGCCTCGTGTTTGTTACTTCCAAAGTGCTTGAACCCATTTCCCAAGTTTTCTGTAACCTAACTACTATTTCTGAGACCTGTTCTGCTGAACTTCATTTCAAGTTTTGCAGTCAGCCACATTTATCAACATGTCACAGTTCAGACCCATGATGTTCCTATCCCAGAAACTACATGTCCACTTGTTACTGCACACTAGTTGCCACATCTCTCAGAATGATCCTACATTCTTTGTGGTGGCGTGTTGGGGAGGAAGCATTAAGAAGAGGGACGCCTCACGTCTTAATAAGCTGGTAAGGAAGGCGGGCTCTGTCGTGGGCAAAGTACTGGAGAGTTTAACATCGGTAGCTGAGCGAAGGGCGCTGAGTAGGCTACGGTCAATTATGGAAAACTCTGAACATCCTCTACATAGCACCATCCAGAGACAGAGAAGCAGTTTCAGCGACAGGTTACTATCGATGCAATGCTCCTCAGACAGGATGAAGAGGTCAATACTCCCCAATGCCATTAGGCTTTACAATTCTACCGCCAGGACTTAAGAACTTTTTAAAAGCTATTATTAATGCTTTTTGAGATAGTGAGTTAGATGCATATCATATTTTTTACTGAGTTAAGTATTGTATGTAATTAGTTTTGCTACAACAAGTGTATGGGACATTGGAAAAAAGTTGAATTTCCCCATGGGGATGAATAAAGTATCTATCTATCTATCTATCTATCTATCTACAAGCACTTTGACACCAGGTAATTGCTGAGTTGCCAATCCCTTATTTCCCCAAATCCAAACACTCTCCAATTCCTGAGTAATTCTTTTCCACTATTCTGATTACATAATGTCTTTTAGCATATTGTGAGCCAATGCAATTTGGAGTTTTCTTTATACATCTGTCAAGTTTTTTATATAGCTTTTACAGTAAAAAAAATACATGGTGATCTGTTTTCAGTACATTTTCAAGTGATCTTTTGTTGCAAAATTTATATTACTCCATTGGCAAAACAGTTTTCCTTCTATATCATCAGACCATCATACTTGCTGTGATTGGCCAAAGGTCCTCTCCATTCTGAAACATATTATTATCCGACTTCCTGTAAGCAATTTCATTGCATGTCTCAGCAATATGATATAATAGAAGTTTAGCTAATAATTCACTGTTGCCTGTAGGTGTAACATTTTTCCCATTTTACTTTTAAGGTGTTTATACTGTCAACTATTACAGTTTTTACTTCAGTTAAAATGTTATCTACAACTTCAAAAACATGGTGAAATGAACATTTAATTTTGAAATCTATCCTCACAGAAATTCCCTTTAATCAGTTAAAGCAAGGCCACAGGTGATTCAGAAGGTAGCAGCCTAAGACTGAAAAGGCAAAAATGTTGTTTCTTGCTAGTCCAGAGAACTTCTGTATTCAAAATTACTTATTAATCTGCAATTCTATGTAACTGAACAAAGTTTTGAAGTTTTATACTTTAATCTTTGTGTAAAAATTTAACAACATTGTAGATAGCAGGGAGGAACAGACCTTGTTGTATTTACATAATTTCTAAGTTCTAATCAAGGAAGCAGCATTTTATTTCAGTGATGCCAATAAATTTCTGAATGTCATATCGCAATTAAAAATAAATTCCGATTAGGAAAATTGTTTGTTTTTTGCCAGTCTCGATCATCTAAGAACCTTGAAAAGAAATTATCAAAATAATATCACAAATAGATGGGCTAGATGGGTTAAATGTTCCTTTAGACCAGGGGTTCCCAACCTTTTTTATACCATTAAGCAAGGGGTCCGTGGACCCCAAGTTGCTTTAGAATATCTGAAATAACCACTTTTGGAAAAAGATAGGGGTAATGTTTTACGGTAGATTTCTTCATCCGAAGTGCAAAGGAGAAAGAGAGAGTTTTTAATTGCAGAGTGAAGGCTGGAGAGACCAAAGGGGAATTTGGTAATAAGGTGTGGTCAGTTCAAATGCTTTATTGGAAGTGGTTAGAAGAGGGTGATTACATTTCTTTTATTGTGTTCCAAGTAGCGGGTCTGTGCAACATGTTGGCAGCTCGGACTATACTAATGGAGAAGGAGAACTCAGCCATTGTCGCAGATGGGTAACTTACAGCCAAAGTGGCCAATTCTGATAGAGAGAAATTAAATTACCAAAAGATGCCAAATTCGATATTGTATGGAAGGTGGTAGTGTATGCAGAAGTAGGATAAGGTATACTTTAATGCTGCATTGGGTCTCATGCTAACAGTTCAGGAGGTTGCAGTATTAAAGTGGTAGGTAATGTGACACTCAGTGTTCATTTTCATAGCTTGTCACACCAAACAGTCAGCCATTCTTGTCTGGCGTGTAGTGTCAGGATTGGTCTCCTTTCGGATTAACCAAGTCACGGTATGAACATTCCTGACTCGACCCTTGTTGCTCAGTGTCACTCCAATGGACTGAACTCAGATGCCACACAAAGTAATCACCCATTCTGTTTATGATTTCTCCAGTGTAGGAGAACACTTTTGAATGTTGAATGTAGTCAGTACACTAGATTGGAAGAAGTACAAGTTGACTGCTGCTCATCTGGAAAGACTGACTGGTTATGGGAGCAGAAGAGGTAAAAGGATGGGTGACACATCTCCAGCGGTTGCATGAAGAGTGATTGGTGGGGGTAGAGATGAGACCAAGAAGTCGCAAAGTGAACAGTCCCTTAAAGATGCTGAAAGGAATTGGGTGGGAGCATGGTGGTGCAGCTTTATTTTCAGAACTAGAAATTGTAGAGGATGTCCCATTGAGTCAGAGGCAAGTGGGGAGCAGGAAAAGTCTCTTTGCTCAATTGAGTATGAGGAGGAGTGATAGCATGCAGAATAGAGATGAGATGTGGACAGGTACTATCCACGATGGCACTCCAGGAAGCAGAAGAACATTTTTGAGACTCTTGAGCCATCAACATTTTGACAGAAATAGCAGCTAATATAGGCCATTTGAACTTCCTCTTGTAAGTACACATAACAGAAGTACTGAGGAATTATTAATTGAGGAAACGTTTGATATATTGTATAAGCAACTATGTTGTAGCAGTGAGCACAAGTACATTTCCCAGCTACCCCTTATTAGTACCTGAATCATTTTTATTAATTTGCACCAGCAAATTGCTAATTGTAATAATTAGCTAACTGCTTAATGCTGCATCCTACAGTCAGCAGTTGTGAATAATTGCTGGGCAGCATGCCATAACTGTATGGGGGCTTGTCTCTGTAACAGTATTGTCTGTTGAGTGCAAAAGTGCATGCTTCTACCACTGGCATTTTCTGAATTGCTTTATGCTTTTAAAGGACAAGGTGAATAAAATAATTATTTTATGCTTGTTTTTATTAGTTGAGGCATTGAGTTCAAAAATCAAGAGGTTAGATTGTAACTTTATAAAACTCAGGTTAGACCACATCTGGAGTATTGAGTACAATTCTAGTCGCCCCAAAATAGGCTTTGGAGAGGGCACAGAGGAGGTTTACCATGATGCCTCCTGGTTAAAAGGTATGTGCTATCATGAGAGACTGGAAAAACTGGGGTTGTTTTTTCTGGAACACTGGAGGCTGAGTGAAAGTCTGATAGAGGTTTACAAGATTATGAGAGGCATAGATAGAATGGACAGGGAGTTTCTATTTCCTAAGGTTGAAAGGTCTAATACCAAAGGGCATGCATTGAAGGTGAGAGGGGTAGGTCAAGAGGAATGAGAGGGGTAAGTTTTTTTATTCAGAGTTGTGGATGTCTGGAATGCACTGTCTGATATTGTGGTAGAGGCAAATACATTAGAGGCTTTTAAGAGATGTTTGGATAGGCATGTGGATGTGAGGAAGATGGAGGGGTATGGATGTGTTGTAGGTTGGAGGGATTAGTGTTTGTGTGTTTTTGATTTCCTTTTTAGCTGCTTCAGCATATTGTGGGTCTATTGGCCTGATCCTGTGCTGTACTGTTCTATAATTATTAGTAGGTTCTTGAGAGATGAAGATATCCTTGTGAATATCCAAAATTATTGTAACCAAGTCATTCAGGTATGAAGAGTGTTTCAAACCTGTGGTCACACTTGCGACTTCACATTGGAACATTTTAGCCATTGATGACTCTATATATTGATTCTTATTGTTTTTGACTGTATTTGTTTTTTTTTATCTTTGATGCATACAATGCAGCAACCAGGGAGAAATTGATGTTATCTGCTATTTCAGTGTACTTTAATAGCTGTGTCATAATTAAGAGGTGAATAGGCAAGAAATCCATTTTTACTCAATGGTCTCTTTATTAGGTACACTTGTATACCTGCTCATTAATGCAAATATCTAATCGGCCAATGATGTGGCAGAAACTCAATGCATAAAAGCATGAAGACATGGGGAAAAAGATGTTTAGTAGTTGTTGCGACGAAACACTAGGATGGGGAAGAAGTCTAATCTAGGTGATTTTGTTGGTGCTACACAGGCTGTATTGAGTACTCAGAAATTGCTGATCTGGGGTTTTCATTCACAGCAGTTCCTAGAGTTTACAAAGAATGGTGCAAGAAACAAAATGGGGAAAAAAAAAAGATTCACTGAGTGCTGGTTCTGTGGGCAAAAATGCCTTTTTAATGAGAGAGGTCAGAGAAGAATAGCTGGTTCAAGCTGAAAGCGACTAACTCAAATAACCACACATTGGAACAGTGGGTGCAGAAGAACATCTCTGAATGCACAGCACATTGAACCTTGAAGTGGATGGTCTACAGTAGTAACAGAAGACCGTGAACATACTTCCAGTGGCCAGTTTATTACAAATAGGAGCTACCTATTAAAATGGCCACTGAGTTCTTTCATTCATTATGTGCCATGACATATGACCTGGGTGATCATGGTCTTCCATCTGTTTTCAGTCCTCTTCCTGAAAAATTGGCAAGGACTCCCCAGACCGCACCGATGACCTCTTCTCCCGTCTTCAACATCCTTTTCATGGACACTCCACCCATGTCTCCTGCCTGCTCTGGACCTTTTCATTGCCAACTGCCAACAGGACATCAACCACCTGGACTCAAAACTCCTCTTTCAACCTTTCGAATGCTCAGCTCTTCACTCCCTCCGCACTAATCCTAACCTCACCATCAAACCCTCAGATAAAGGAGGTGCTGTAATAGTCTGGCGAACTGACCTCTACCTTGCTGAGGCCCAGTGCCAACTCTCAGACACCACCTCTTACTTGCTCTTCGAACAGACTGTTGTCTCCCACACGATCATCAATCTTATTGACTCTGGGGATCTCCCATCCACTGCCACCAACCTCATAGTTCCTGCATCCCGTACCTCCCGTTTCTACCTCCTACCCCAAATCCACAAACCTGCTTGTCCAAGTTGTTGTCCTGCTTGCCCATTGTTTCAGCTCGTTCCTGCCCCACTGAACTCATATCGGCTGCAAACCTCAACTCTGTTTTATCCCCCCTTGTTCAGTTCCCTCCCACCTACATCCGTGACACCTCACACACTGTAGATCTTTTCAAGGATTTCAGGTTCTCTGGCCTCCATCATCTTATTTTTTACTATGGATGTCCAGTCCCTGTGCACTTGCATCTCCCGCCAGGAATGCTAGGGTTTCACCTATCGCCTGGCATTTCTATCTCTCCTCTGTCCCACCATTCAAATCTATTCCTCAACTTTTTTTTTCCAGTCCTGCCAAATGATTTTGACCCAAAACATCGACTGTACTTTTTTTCCATCGATGCTGCCTGGCCTACTGAGTTCCTCCAGCATTTTGTGTGTGTGGCTCAGATCTGCAGATTTTCTTGTTTGTTATTAATCTAATTCCTCTTTCTATCCATGACCATGATTATTCTTGGCAAATTTTTCGACAGAAGTGGTTTGCCATTGCTGCTGGGCAGTGTCTTTATTAGATGGGTGACCCTAGCCATTATCAATACTGCTCAGAGATTGCCTGGTGTCAGTGGTCACATAACCAGGACTTGAGATATGTACCAGCTGCTCATATGACCATCCACCACCTGCTCCCATGGCTTCATGTGACCCTGATCCTGGGGGGGGGTTGGAGTAGGTGTTGCTAAGCAGGTGCTACACCTTACCCAAAGGTGACATGCAGGCTAACAGAGGGAAGGAAAGATTACACCAACTTTCTCCTTTGGTTCAGGCGTCTTCACCCCGCCACCCAGAGTGTATATTAAATATTGAAAAAGAATATAATTACCAACCAAGTCAAAATAGCAATTTTGGACTTTACTCCTCAATTTAATCTAATGGTAACGTATGTTGTGTAATTTTTATAATGCAATGAGAATTTGCATATAAAGGTCTATCATCAGCAAAACGTTATCCAGTGTGTTTAGCAGCAGAAATAAAATGAAAATATGAAATATCTTTATTATCATTGCATAGTACAATTTGTCATGCACCAATACAGCGAAAATGAGTTTGCAACTCTCGTACTCAATGCTATAAAACAACAAATAAAATAAATAAACAATAAATAAAATCAGGTAACCAGCCAGTACAAGCAATGTCCAGCAGTACAAAAGCGCAACTCACCGATGCATGACAGCCGTAAAACCAGTATTAAAAGTAGCAATATAACAAATTTCTGGATGATGCTTGATCGATTGGTTCAGAGCAATTATAGCTCTGGGGGAAAAAGCTATTTTTCAGTCTGGAAGTGCGGGCACAGAAAATCTTATAACGTCTGCCAGATGGAAGAAGTTCAAACAAATGATTGCATGGGTGTGTATTGTCCTTACAGATGCTTGTAGCTTTCCTTAGGCAGCGTAAGCTGTTGATGTCCTCCAGGGCTGGGAGCTGCGTCCCGATGATCTTGTGTGCGCTAGAGACGACCCACTGAAGTGCTTTCCTATCAGCTGCTGTACAACTGAGATACCACACAGAGATGCAGTACGTTAAGATGCTCTCTATGGTGCAGCGGTAAAAGGTCACCAGCATCTGTTCAGGTAGACCAGCTTTCTTCAGCGTCCTGAGGAAAAACAAGCGTTGCTGTGCCTTCTTAACTATTGTTGTGGTGTTAGTGGACCATGTAAGGTGTTCTGAGATGTGTATTCCCAGAAACCTGAAACTGGACATTCTCTCCACTATGTCTCCGTTAATGTAGACGGGAGCGTACTCGTCATCCCGTGACTTTCCAAAGTTGATAATTAGCTCCATGGTCTTTGCTGTATTAAGAGACAGGTTGTTCTCTGAGTACCAGCTCACTGAGTTCTGTACCTCCACTCTGTACGCTGATTCGTCTCTGTTAGAGATCAACCCGATCACTGTTGTGTCGTCTGTGAATTTGACAATGGTATTAGTGTCAAACGCAGGTACACAGTCGTAAGTGAAGAGGGAGTAGAGTATAGGACTCAATACACAACCTTGTGGTGCACCAGTGTTCAGTGTCCAGGCCTAGCTGGTGGAGTTTGGAGATGAGCTTGCTGGGGATGACAGTATTAAAAGCAGAGCTATAATCAACAAACAACATCCTCACATCTGTGCCCTTTCCCTCTAGATGTGTCAGGACAGCGTGAAGAGCTAATGAGATGGCATCCTCCGTGGACCTGTTTGCTTTATAGGCAAACTGGTGTGAGTCCAGTGTAGCAGGGACAGTGACTTTAATGTGGGAGAGGACCAGTCTCTCAAAGCACCTCATTATTATTGGTGTGAGGGCAGCCGGACGATAGTCATTCAAATTGTTAATGTTTGTTTTCTTCGGGACGGGCATTATGATGGCTGACTTCAGGCACTTGGGGACCGTTGCCTGAGATAGAGATAGATTGAAAATTCTCGTAAATACATCAGCCATTTGTTCAGCACGGACTTTAAGTACCTGTCCTGGAACTCCATCTGGGCCTGCAGCTTTTCGTGGATTGGCCCTCTGCAGCGTGTGGTGTACATCATGTGTGCTCAGTGTAAGAGCCTGTTCATCCTCTATGGCCGGATTCTTGCACTCCACACATTGTTGTTAATTTCAAACCGGCCAAAGTAGGTGTTGAGTTCGTTGACCAGTGTGACATCACTGTGGGGGCAGACAGGGTTACTCTTGTGGTCAGTAATAGCCCTGATGCCTTGCCACATGCTCCGATTGTTAGCACTGTTGAAGGGGTCCTCTACCTGTTGCCTGTGGATGTCTTTGGCCTTTTTTCAGGTTTGACCTGGCAACACTGTATGCTGAGGCATCACCAGATTTAAAAGCATTATTGCGTGCTTTGAAAACATATTGTACCTCTTCATTCATCCATGGTTTCTGGTTTGGGAATATCTTTATTTTCTTGTCTACTGTTACACTGTCCACACAACTGTTGATGTAGAAAAGCACAGTGAATGTGTACTCCTCCAAGTTCACCTCTGTGCCGTGGGCAGCCTGTTGTGCAAACAGGTCCCAGTGGGTGCAACCAAAGTAATCTTGGAGTTGTAAAGAGGCATCTTCTGGCCATATTTTGACTGTTTTCTTGCAGGTTTAGTTTTGCGGATAAGTGGTCTGTATGCTGGCATCAAAAACAGTGAAAGATGATCAGATAGTCCCAGGGGTGGGCTGGAGGAGGCTCTGTGTGAGTCTTTGACATTCATGTACACATGATCCAGAGTGTTTAATCCCCTGGTAGGACACCGCACGTGCTGATAGAATTTATGGAGCACAGATCGTAGGTTGTGCTGGTTAACATCCCCTGCAACAATGATGGCACCGTCAGAATGAACATCCTGCTGTTTACTGATGGTCGAATATAGCTGTGCTAACGCTAGCTTAGCATTAGCTTGCAGGGGAATGTATACAGCCATGATCATAACAATGGAAAACTCCCGAGGCAGATAAAACGGCCTACATTGGAGCAGTAAATACTCCAGGTCAGGAGAAGAGGAGCTCTGGTACTGCAGTGTGGTTGGTGCACCAGTCATTGTTGATATAGATACAGAACCCGCCACCCCTGCTCTTACCGGAGTCCTTTGTTCAGTCTGCACGGTGTAGTGTCCGGTTAGTTAGTTCCACAACCCCGTCGGGAACCAGCGCGCTGAGCCATGTCTCCGTACAGCAGTCCTTCAGGGATCTCTGTGTGTTAATCCACAGCCTTACTTCGCCCATTTTATTAGCGAGAGACTGGACATTTGCGAGGAAAATACTTGGCAAAGAGGGTCTGTGCGGAGCACTTCGTAGCCTGGCCTGCACTCCTGTGCGACAACCTCGCTTTTGCTTCCTCTCGCGGCACCGCCTTCGTCTCCTTGCAGGTGGTGTGGTGATCCATGGAGCTCCCAGTGTTATGGCTAGCTCTTTCGGGATGCTATCAAAGTCAGTGAAGTTGCTGAAAGCTTGTTGTTCACAGCTTTGTCCGATGTTAATTAGTTCTGTATGGCTGTAGGAACGACTCGTACAGGCGGCTAAGCTTAATGTTAAAATAATAACGATGTAAAAGTAGCATAGGTAACATTGATTTAGGGAGTGCAGAGCCGCTGCGTGTGGACGCGCCAACATTTTCTAATTGTTTTTCAACAGTGACAGATACAGTATAAAATATATGATCTTCCATTTGACTGGTATTTTCACATTTGGGGAAGTGCATGGAAGTCCAAGACAAGCTGAAGTTTAGGCATAAGAATGTCCTAGAAACTGGTATTGCTGTGTAGGTAGCTCTGAACGTTTTACTAATGTGTTCAGACGAGTTAACAGAAGCAGCTGTTCTCATGATTCGTTAGCTCCAGGTAGGATTGATCCCAGCAGTTGAGTCTGTTGCTAACTTCATGGGTGACTAAATATTTGTTATGACATAAGTTTATAAATGACGACAGGGATGTGCTGTTAGCTAATCTGAATACATTATTGCAGTGTTCAAAGAGTACTAGTGTGCTTTTGTGTCAGCCTGGAATTCTAATCAGTCACAGATAAGTACCTACACCAGTACTTGGAAAGACAGACTTGTACTGTGCACTGATGCACTGGGACCTTGGTGTGAACTCCTGCCTGATGAAGGGTCTCAGCCCAAAACATTGACTGCTTATTTTCCTTCTGGCTGTATACTCAATTTTTGCTGTTTATAATCTTGTGCACAATTTATTGTTACGAGAAAAAGCTTTTTTATTACAAATAGTGAAATGCAACATATTTTTAAGCTATCAACAAAGATATGTCTTTGAAAGTTTGCGAGTTTTGGCTATAGCACCTTAGAAAAGAAACAACAGCTGGGGGCAAAGATACAATGCAAATTCACCAGGATATTGCAGAGCCTGAAGCATTAAGCGATTTATGTTGCATAAACTTGATTTTGTTTCCCTCATGTTCAGTAAGAAGCGGGCTGCAAGTATATCGTACTTTGTTTAGCCATCTTTGATAAAATTTGATCACTGTAATGATGGACTAATGATGAACTTCGTGAATGATCAAGAATTTGAAGGCACAAGTATCTACAGAGGGTTCTAGGCCTGGTTAAGATTATAATGATAGGTCAGTTCAAGGTCATATAAACTACTCGGCCCCTCATGTTTCCCCACCATTCAATATGATCTTGGTTGATCTAAGCTTGCCTCAGCTCTTCAGTGCTAGTTTTCCATAATAATGTATTAATCTTTCAAATATTTAATATAAATTGTTCTAAACTGGCCTCTGCTACCTGTAGAGTAGTGGTCACCAACCTTTTTAAGTCCAAGATCCCCTATCTTGGCCTTAGTGAAAGGCAAGATCAACCCCAGATCGATTAGTTACACGCATGTGCACCGGGGGCAGAAAAGACCGGAAGTAAAACCCCACAACCCGGAAGCAGGAGTAATGTATAAACACCAGGGGTACCCGCCCTTTTTTTGCACCGCGGACCAGTTTAATATTCACAATATTCTTGCTGACCGGGGGGGGGGTTTGTTAAACACGACCGGAATACAGCGATACTTGAAGAAGGTTCCTTATGCCAGTCTATTCCACGATTTAGTTTTCACAGCTCTCGGCACTTAGCTTCTGTCCCGCTTGCTCACATTTTTTCCACTCACAAAACTCAACGGGTTTGTCTTTAAGTGCAGGATGCTTGGACTCAGGGTACCGAGGCAGTTTTGAGGGCTTCATTGCCTCATTAGACAACCTCCCGCCAGCCGGCTTGGCCAGGTGCAGCTGGTCGTGGATGGGGTGAGAGGACAAGGTAGGGTCAGAGGTCCCCGTGGCAGGGCCGTGGCGGTCGCAGTCCGGAGAGAGCGACCGACCAACCGAGCGAGGAGTGCGATAGGGCGCGTGCCCGCCCCCCTTGTAGGATCTATCGGCCGACAAAAGTTTGCTTCAGTAGATCACAGCATTACGAAACCCTGAGCCCGAATTAGGTCGTCTGCGAATATTTTAGTACAAGGTTCTCCACGAACATTCGGTGTGCTAAACAGGTTTAGAGGCGGCACCCATCTGTCCGTGCTCCAGGCTAGTAGCAAATGGCACTTCCCACTGGCCACGCGAGGCGCCAGTTACCCGAAGCCAACCAGTGATCCCTGGTGCAAGGATATCACTGCGTTTAGGCAACTGATGACCTCACATGGGTTCAAGTTCAACAGTGGCCGTGACAGGGAATGAGGAAAGGTGCAGCTGACTCATATCATTTCCTCACTGAAGTACACTGTGTAGTACGGGGGAACTACACGCATGCGTGCTGGGCAGAAAGAACGGAACTAAAACCCCGCAACCCGGAAACAATCTCTCGACAGTATTTGTGTATTTATTTTTCTTTTTTTTCGGGATCTACTGGGAACATCTCAAAGATCTACCAGTCGATTGCGATCAACAGGTTGGCGACCACTACCTTAGAGACAGAATTTTAGAGATTCATTACTCTCTGAGAAAAACTTCTATGCTCCTTAGTTTTACATGTCTGACCCCTTGTAGTGATGTCCCCTTGTTTGTGAGTCTCCCACTATTGAATACATCTCAACGTCTACCCTGTTAAATGCCATCAGAATCTTGCATGTTTGAATAAGGTCACCCTCATTCTTCTGAACTTCAGGGAATGCAAATCCAAACTATCTAGACTTTCTTGACAGGATAATGCTTCCAGGAATTAGCTTAGTGAATTTCCTTTGGACTTGCCTCCAATTCTATTGGATCTTTTTCTAGGTATGAGGACCAAAACTGCACAGTATTCCAGGTGTGGCTTCACCAACACGTTGAACAACTGTAACAAAACCTCCTGTGATTAAGCTCCAACTTAAATCGTAGAACATTATATCACCAGACATCCCACCCTGCAAAAACTCATTTCAAGGAGGTAGCACCATCAATTTGCAGGAGACTCCCGGGAGAGGTGGAATGTCTGCAATAGAGTGGCTCCTTAGCAGCTAGCCAGCTAGTTTAAATAACGTTAACTATGCTAATGAACGAATGACACCTGTTAAACTCACCTCTCCCTCTCCCACTCCCCCACTCTCGCTCTCCCAAAAATCGATTTCTGGAATATCGTATATCATTTGCGGGTGTCAGGGAGCTGCTATCAACTTGCGGGAGACTCCCAGAACTTCCGGGAGAGGTGGGATGTCTGCATCATTGTACAGGCCTTTCGGCCCATGACATTGTGCCAACCTTTGAACCTACTCTAAGATCAATCTAACCCTTCCCTCCTACATAGGCTACTACATTTCTCTCATCCAAGAGTTTCTTAAATGTCCACAATGCATCTGCCTGAAGCAACATCCCTGACACCCACTAATGTGTGTAGAAAAAAAAACAACTTGCCTCCGATATGCCCCCTGTACTTTCCTCCAATCATCTTAAAATGATGCTATCTCATATTAGCCATTTCTGTCCTAGGAAATATTCTTTGGCCATCCACTGGATCTAACGTGCTGTACACCTCCATCAAGTTATTTCTCATCCCCCATCACCCTAGCTGGTTCATCCCATCCACATAGGCTCTGTAAATCTACACCTCTCTAAAGCTGCCATATCCTTATAATGGGGCAAACAGATTGAAAAACTGTGGTCTAACCAGGGTTTTATGGAGGTGTAAAATCACCACGTGTTTCTTGAACTCAATTTCTCCTCGCCCCCTCCCCCCAACTAATGAATGCCAACACACTGATTCTTAATAACCCTATCAACTTGTGTGGCAACTTTGAGGGAACTATGGATGTGGAACCAAAGTCCACGCTGTTCCTCCATACTGCCAAGAATCATGCCATTAACGCTGTTTGCATTTAACATCTTTGCAATACAGAGCAACATGCCATTTTTCTTTTTAACTACTTGTTGGACCTGCCTGCTGCCCTTATGTGATTTTTACATTATTTTGGAATTTGAAAAGGCTAATAGATCTAAAAACTCTTTGCCAATTTAGCTACTGCATAGGAGCAGCTGAAGTTTTCAGCAGATGGCTAACACTTGAAACAGCAATTGACATGAATTTGCTATTCCCGTCTAGCCTAGCCATTTCCTCCTTTAAGATTAAGCTCAAGCCATTAAGCCATGAAAACTTATTTTACAGCAGTAGAAGTGAAATTGGGCAAGACAAATTGTGAAAATTTGAGTTCTTGCAGGTATCTCCTTGCGGCACAGTAGCACGGCAGCTCGTGTAATGCTTTAAAGCACCAGCAATCTGGGTTTCTTCCCATCACTGTCTGTAAGGGGTTTGTTACATTTCTCTTTTGACCATGTGAGTTTCCTCCTGGTGCACCAGTTTCCTCCCACATTCGAAAGACGTAATGTTAGGGTTAGTAAGTGTGGGCCCCACAAGCCCAGCAACACTTGCGGGCTGCGTCCAGCACATCCTCAAACTGTTGTCAATGGCGCATATCACTGTGCCTAATATACATGCACCAAGTAATTAAAACTAAGATAACCTATTTTCCACATAGTTAACATAATTTTCACAGAAAGTTTTACATAAACCTGTTGGAGCACAATGGGAATATTTATATTCCTTAATAGAAATATTTATGATGGTTACATTTAAAGTGCATCAGTGCAGAAAGATTTTGTGATAAATGCTTGTTTAGCACATTTGCTGCTGGGTTCTGCACATTAGCACCTTTGGAGAAGATATCTGATTGAAACATATAAGATTATTAAGGGATTGGACACGCTAGAGGCAGGAAACATGTTCCCGATGTTGGGGGAGTCCAGAACCAGAGGCCACAGTTTAAGAATAAGGAGAAGGCCATTTAGAACGGAGTTGAGGAAAAACTTTTTCACCCAGAGAGTTGTGGATCTATGGAATTCTCTGCCTCAGAAGGCAGTGGAGGCCAATTCTCTGGATGCTTTCAAGAAAGAGATAGAGCTCTTAAAGATAGTGGAGTCAAGGAATATGGGGAGAAGGCAGGAACGGGTACTGATTGTGGATGATCAGTCATGATCACATTGAATGGCGGTGCTGGCTCGAAGGGCCAAATGGCCTACTCCTGCACCTATTGTCTGTTATCTGTGAAAAAGAGATCTGTTTTAAAGATGCATACAAATATTTCCTGTCCAAAATTTTCTACAAGTTTCATTCCTTTTTTCATATTTTCTTAACAGATATAATAATTATTTATACATATTAGTAAACTTTTTCTTATAAGTTTAAAATTCTATTTGCAAGCTTAGACAACCAAGTTTGTTACTAAAGATCTTGTGAACTACTTAGTCGAAATTCTAGTTTTATCAAAAATTTATTATGTGTGTCGATCAAAATAAGGCATGCCCAGAAAATTCCTGTTGACACAAAGTGCACTGCAGATGCTGTGGTCAAATCAAGACGTACAAAAAAGCTGGATGAACTCAGCAGGTCAGGCAGCATCCGTTGAAAGGAGCAATCACCTCTCCTGCCTATGCCCTCCCTGCTTCCCCTCCCCCACCCCTTGATCTTTCCTCCGATTGGTTTTCCACCTTCCCCCCACCTTCTTTATAGGGCCCTTGCCCCATCCTTCTTCAGTCCTGACGAAGGGTCTGGACCTGAAACGTTGACTGCTCCTTTCAATGGATGCTGCCCGACCTGCTGGGTTCATCCAGCTTGTTTGTATGTCTTGAAATTCCTGTTGAAATGTCTGGAGTTGTGAATTGTTTAAAAAAAAATTTAAATGAAGCAAAAACATTAGAGCTAAAAACAAGCAGTAAATTAAACTTTTATAAAAATGTAACAAAACCTACTTCATTTCAGTTTGCAAACTTCATTCAAATTGGCTTGTGAATCCTACACGTCTAACCACATTGCTTGCAGAAATGTTCTTATCACCTGAACCATTATAATACCTTATGTTTTCTAATATATTTTGTATCTTTAGACCAACAGGCAGCCAGCGAGACTAAATTTACTGACATGCCAGGTGAAGCCCACAGCAGATGAGAAAAAATGTTTTGACTTAATATCACGTATGTTTCTTTGTTATTTATTGGCTTGGATGCTACAGTTATGAAATAATTTGATGTCTTGCAATTTCTAATTGGTTTAAACTTTCTATACAGATTTGCAGAGAGTATTTTAATGAAATTTATATTTATCCTATTTATAAGTAAATATTTTGGTGTTTTGATGATCATCATTCCTTGTAGACCTTGCTTAGTTGTTCAAAAAGAAATGAGATTCAGCATCAGATCCTATTAGCAAAATAACATCAGCATCCTCTCCCAAGCTACTATCTCCAGTACTGAAACTTTAATTGTGATCAACCAGATCTAGTAAACATGTCCACACCATATTACAGAAGCAAGAATACTACCTGGAGATCCATTGCAACAAGAGAGTTCCAAGAGGACAGGGAAAATGTTTCAAGGGCATTCTCAAAGTTCTCTTGAGAGAAGTATCATCACGACTGAAAAGAATCCCTGGCCTGCACTACTCAAATAGGACAATGAGCATTCAGGAAGACACTGAGTGTCTTGTGGCTCAGAAATAAGAGCGTGTAAAGCAAAGTACAAATAATATTCTAAACCACTCTCTATTGAATTCTATTTGCCTTGACATTCACCGAATCTGTGCATCCCCTGTATTAGCATATCATCACCTACACAGAATTCAGATATTGAATGGAAGCAGGAAGCCTTAATTCTGAGAGACTCCACGAATCAGTTTTCATATCACTGACGTATGTCGTGAGTTTTGTTGTTTAGCAGCAGCAGTACAGTGCAATACATTAAAAAAACTTGTTACAGTAAGTAATACATAAAAAAGTAGTGCAAAAAGAGAGCCAAAAGTGAGGTAGTGTTCATTGGTGCATGTTCCGTTTAGGAATCTGATGGTAGAGGGAAAGAAGCTGTGTGTCTTCAGGCTCCTGTATTACCACCTTAATGGTAACAATGAGAAGAGGGTATTTCCTAAATGATGAAGGTCCTTAATAAAGAATGCCGCCCATTGAAGATGTCCTCGATGATGGTAAGGCTAGTGCCCGTGATGAAGTTGTTGGTGCTTACAACCCTTTGCAACTTTTCCTGATCTTGTTCATTGGTGCCTCTGTACCATGTACCAAACAATGAAGCGATCAGTCAGAACATTCTCCGTGGTACATCTAGTGACGTACCAAATCTCCTCAAAGTCCTGATGAAATATAGGTGCTGCAGTGCCCTTTTGTAATTAACTTCACAAATATAGTGGGATCAGGATACTTAAAACTACTAAAGTACTGTGGTACCCTAGCTATGTATATGTGCCTAAAACCTTTGCACGGTACTTTAGTAATTTTATGTATTGCACTGTACTTCTGAGAAAAGAAAATCATGACATTTGTGAGTAATGATAAACCTTATTCTAATATGGGTCTCGATTACGGACTGAGAGAAGGGGTCAGGGAGAGGGCAATCATGGTTGGGAAAAGGGGGAGAATGGAAGGAACGTGAAGCATCAGAAAGACATTCTATAATGATTGATAAACCAATTGTTTGGAATCAAATGACCTCGCCTAGTGTCTCAGGGCTGGGTCTGTCTGCGCCTGACACTCCTTCTCTGCCATCTGACCCATACCCCTCTTGTTGCACTCCATCCTTACCATTCTGAACATCCTTTACCTCTGCCAGATTTACAATCTGGCTCTCCACTCCACGTTGACAAATACTGCACTATGCAAATATTTTGGCCACCCTAGCTATATATATGTGTCTAAGGTTTTTGCCATGAACTTGAAACTACTCATCCTTTCTGCTTCTGATCCCTCCAGAACACTGGTGCGTGTTCTTCAGACTTTCCTTTTCCTTCCCATTAGTTCCTTGGTGTTATTGACCTTCAGTGAAGTTGTGACACCATTCAACTAGCCGATCTATCTCACTCCTCTACGCCTCCACGTCACCACCTGAGATTCTGCTGACAGCAGTTGTGTCATTGGCAAATTTATGGGTGGCACTTGAGCTGTGCCTAGCCACAGTCATGAGAGTAGAGTCGAGCAGAGGGCTAAGCAGAGATGTACCTGTGTTGATTGTCAGCAAGGAGGAGATATTATTTTCAATCTGAACTAAGAAACAAACCCTCAAATACAAAGATTAAGTGCATTATCTTAGATCTTTTTCAGACTTATGCTCCAATGAGAGCACCCACATGTCTTTTTGAATAACAGCTTTCAAAAAATTTTGTATGTTAATTTGAACTGGTTTAACTTGTGTAAGGGATTGCTGATGGTATGTCTATACCTAATAATTATGCACTGGGTCAAATCTAATTTTGAAGTTGAAAAATCATACGATTTTAGATTATTTATGATACAAAAGGAGTTCCAACTGACCTTGCTCATTTCGAGAAAGTTACCCAATGCCATCACACCATTTAGCATCGTGTGCCCAGATACGTTTGAAATATTATGCTGATTTATGTCTCTACCACCCTTTAGGACAATGAATAATGTTACTTTTATACTTGTATGAAATTTACCATTAAACTTGGTCTTTGTTCTCACATTATTTGGATATAATTATTATTATTTGGATATCTTTAGTAAACTCCTTGCAATGTGATTTTTTTCTTATTTTTATCCTTTAGCTTAGCTCTTAAAAATAAACCTATATAACATCTCTTCTCACACCCATGATTGCTTCTATAAGCAATATTGCCACCACCAACTTCCTTTTTAAACACAATCACTATCTCTCTTGAAAATTCTGAAATCCAGAATATTAAGCTGTTTTTACCTGTCTTCAGCTCAGCTGCCATATTCAGAGTTTTCCTTGCATTTGCTATGAAGCACAGCCAAGTCTGCCTTCCAGTATTTCTTTCTTGTTTTATGAATTTCATTTCCAGCTTTGCTTCTCTCCCTTCTAAATCTGGGTTTAGTTTCCTCTCCTCTGCCGTAGAACAGTGCAGAGTCACCTAGTTGAGGATTTCCTCCTCAATTACAGAACAAGTTGTTATTGGCTTTCCACTTTGCCATTCTTGGAATGGCTCTTATGATCCTTTCCAGACAATACTCGTTCCTTTAACTATCTGGCATGCCAAGATTACAAATCTTGGGCCAAGTGTACAGGCAAGTAAAATACAAGAGTTTAAAATAGTTTCCTGAATCTTTCACTCGTAGCAGTTGAGTTGTGGGAAGGTGGATTTCATGATCCAAAACTTTAAAATTCTCAATAAGCTGATGGAGTAACAGCAATCTGTCGTTGATCCAACTCTAATAATCTTGCTATTTCCAACCTGTCTTGAAACTTCTTTTAAGTGTGATATTTTTTCATTATGGCTACATTAATGGGTGGCAGAGGTACTGAAAAGGATGATCCCCCTTCCTCTTTGGATTCTATTATGGATTTGCTGCAAAGTTATACACGAGAAGCCTCTGAGAAGCTTCAACAATTCAGCTCTGAATTTAAACAAATAGATGGTAAATTGGATTCTGTTCAGCAAACTCTTAATGAACACGATAAACATATAAAAAATAATGAAGCAATGTTGTCGTCTCTGGAAATGGAAGTGGATGAGCTGCAAAAGCTTTATGAAAAGCAATCAAAGTCCAAAGAAAAGTTAAGACAGAAGATTATCAACATAGAAAATAGAAGTAGAAGGAACAACCTACGGGTTCTGGGTCTCGAAGAATTAATCAAAGGTAATCATCCTACGGAATTCTTTGCAAACTTTCTGCAAGAATTATTTCCGGAAATGTTGGCATCTTTGCCTATGATTGATCGAGTTCATAGGTCTCCCATGTTTAGACCTCCTAACAGAGAGAGACCAAGATCAGTAATAATTTGTTTTCATGAATTTAAAACAAAGGAACTGTTAGTACGCGAATCTTGTCAAAGAGGTGTGATTGACTATCATGGTTGCAAGATTAGATTGTTGAATATTACTCGCCTGAGGTTATGCAGGAACGTGCTAAGTTCAAAAAAGTTATGTCTGAGTTTTTTAACAAGGGTTTCAAGCCCTCTCTTCGCTACCCAGCTTGACACAGAATCACACTTTAAAATGGATCTTTCAGATGGTTTCATTCGACTGCTGAAGCACAAAGGTTTTTAAAATCCAAAGACTAGCCGTTTAGTTTGTCCTTACATGAAGACACAAGATTAAATGAGAAACTTTTAATTTGCAAACCCCGTGGAAGGGGCATGATTTGTTATAGGGTGGAATATTAAGATTCTCGAAGACTATTGGCTTGAGGTTATGCAGGAATGTGCTAAGTTTAAACAAGCTTTGTTGGAATTTTTTTTACAAGGGTTTTAACCCATCCCTTGGCTACCCAGTTTGACTGAGAATCTCATTAAAGATGGATTCTTCGAATGGTTTTGTTTGAATGCTGAAGCATAAAGATTTTTTAAATTTGAAAGCTGACTGCTTAGCCTGTTTTTTCATGAAGATATAAGGTTAAATGTTTAATGTCTTTCCGTATGAATAATTGTATCTCTTACTTTTGGTAAACCTTTGTAACTTATTTCCTTTTGTATTTTTTCAATACTGTATTTTTGATGTACGAGAATTGAATTTCTTGTTTGGATAGTGTTTAGTCTAGGTTGGAATATAAATAACCTTGAAACTAATTGGAGCGATCACCAGGTTTTTTGGGGTGTTGTCTGTAGTTGTAGATGTCGGCTTTCTATTGGTCGGACTTCTTTCTTTGAGAGGTGGGTGGGGGTATGGTTTTTTTTCTCAGAAACTGTTTTCGAATTTTTTTTGCCAACTTGTTGTTTGGTTACCATTTCTCAAGGTTTATGGATTGGTTTTAACTGACATTTTAACCCTTCCATTAAATAATATTAAAAATGGAACAAGCTATTAATCTACTTAGTTTTAACGTGAAAGGGTTAAATCACCCTGATAAGCATAATAAGATTTTTGCTTATATTAGGAAATTTAAGGTCCCTATTATTTTTTAACAAGAAACTCACATACATAAATGTGATGATCTACGGTTTTTTAGCCATTGGAACGGACTTTGTTTTCATTCGTCTTTTCAGGCCATATCTAAAGGAGTTTGGATTCCTTTAGATAATACACTTTCCTTTGTCCAACATAAAGTAGTGTCTGATACTATATAGCCATATATAACCATATAACAATTACAGCACAGAAACAGGCCATCTCGGCCCTTCTAGTCCGTGCCAAACGCTTACTCTCACCTAGTCCCACTGGCCCGCACTCAGCTCATAACCCTCCATTCCTTTCCTGTCTATATACCTATCCAATTGTACTTTGAATGACAATACCGAACCTGCCTCTACCACTTCTACTGGAAGCTCGTTCCACACAGCTACCACTTTCTGAGTAAAGAAATTCCCCTCATGTTACCCTTAAACTTTTGCCCCCTAACTCTCAACTCATGTCCTCTTGTTTGAATCTCCCCTACTCTCAATGGAAACAGCCTATCCACGTCAACGCTATCTATCCCCCTCATAATTTTAAATACCTCTATCAAGTACCCCCTCAACCTTCTACGCTCCAAAGAATAAAGACCTAACTTGTTCAATCTTTCCCTGTAACTTAGGTGCTGAAACCCAGGTAACATTCTAGTAAATCTTTTTTGTACTCTCTCTAGTTTGTTGACATCTTTCCTATAATTCGGTGACTGGAACTGTACACAGTACTCCAAATTCGGCCTTACCAATGCCTTGTACAGATACTAATGGACGTTTTGTTATAGTTTCAGGAAAACTAGATAATAAGTTAATAGTATTTGCCAATGTGTATGCTCCAAATGTAGATGATCCAGGATTCTTTGAGCATTTTTTTTTTTCATTTTTACCAGATCTGAGTATTCTTTGGTGATGGGAGGAGATTTTAACTGCTGGTTAGACCCAATTTTAGACCGATCATCTTCTAAACCAGCGTGTCTTGATACAGCTTTGTTTATTCAATCTTTTTTATTGAAATATGGTACTATTGATGTATGGCATTTCTTACATCCCTTAGATAGGGAGTACTCATTTTTTTCCCATGTTCATTATACATATTCCAGGATTGATTTTTTTTAAATTGATAGTCAAATGATTTCATCAGTTCATTCCTGTGAATATAAAGAAATGGTTGTTTCAGATCATGCTCCTGTATTTCTACCTTTAAATCTCCCTGGTCTTCCTCAAACAAACAGATTTTGACATTTTAATACAACTTTATTATCTGATAAGGACTGTTTCAAATTTCTAGAGAGGCATATTATTTTGTTTATTGAAGAGAATAAAAAGGAAGAGACTTCTAATCTAATTGTATGGGATACTTTTAAGGCCTATATTAGAGGACAAATTATTTCTTATACTGCAAGTGTTAAGAATAAAGCTAATAAAGAAAGAATCGAATTAGCCAATCAGTTGAAACAATTAGGTCAAAAATATGCTATAGCTCCAGATCCTGTTCTATATAAAAGACATGTTGTAGTTAAAACTAAATATGATTTTCTGTTAACATATCCAATTGAAACTCAACTTTTAAAGATAAAACTCAATTTTCCACTCACAGAGATAAATCAGGCAAAATATTGGCCAAACAATTAAAAACTTCTGTAGCTAAACGACAAATTAAAGAAATTTGCAAAACTAATGGTGATAGGACAACTGATGACTCTGAAATAACTGATACTGTTAGAGAAATCAATTCTAAACTTTATAGTTCTAATTCCCCTAAAGATAATACTGTAATGAATAATTTTCTAGATCAATTAAATAGCCCTGCTCTTTCTGCAGATAATTGTAAACAGATGGATCAACCCATTTCTTACAAGGAAATTGCTGAGGCTATACGTTCACTACACTCCGGGTCCAGATGGATTTTCTGGAGAATTTTATTAGGCTTTGTCTTCATTAATTATACCACAATTACACTTAGTCTTTTTGGATTCTTTCAAATTGGGTAGCTTGCACTTGCCTCAATCTTTCTATGAAGCCTCTATTCCGCTTATCCTAAAGAAGAACAAGGACCCAACTAAATGCTCTTCATATAGGCCAATTTCATTACTCAATGTTGATACTAAAATCCTTTTTAAAGTTCTGGCTCGTAGGATTGAAAATATTCTACCTTCTATTATCTCTGATGATCAGACTGGATTTATTAAAAACCGACATTCCCATTTTAATATGCACCGTGTATTAAATGTTATTTACTCTCCCTCCCAGGAGATATTGGCATGTGTGATATCCTTAGATGCTGAGGAGACCTTCGATCGGGTTGAATGGATTATTTATTTAAAACCTTAGAAAAATTTAATTTTGGACCAGATTTTATCCAATGGATTAAATTACTTTATCTATCTCCTTCCACTTGGGTTCTTAATAATTTTCAAAATTCCAAACCATTTAAACTTCATCACAGAACTAGACAAGGCTGTCCTTTGAGCCCTTTTCTCTCTTATCCAGCTCTAGAACCCCTTGCCATTGCTTTTTGAGAATCTAATTATATCTGTGGTATTTTAAGAGAGGTATTACTCACAAAATTTTGCTTTACGCTAATGATATATTGCTGTTTACCTCTAATGTTGAGACCTCGTTACCCTGTGTACTTTCTTTACTCTCCCATTTTAGCCAGTTTTCAGGATATAAATTGAACCTACATAAGAGTGAATTGTTTCCTTTAAATAATTTGGTATCAATTAATACTAATCTCCCTTTTAAAGTTGTAAGGAATCAATTTACTTATTTGGTTGTAACAGTCACTAAGAATTACAAACACCTCTTTAAAGAAAACTTTCTTACTTTATTGAATCATGTAAAAAGGATACCATTAAATTGGTCACCTTTTTCAATATCGTTGATTGGACGAATTAATTCTGTTAAAATGAATTTCTACCTAAACTTATATATCTTTTTCAGGCTTTACCCATTTTTATTCCTAAATCCTTTTTTGACTCTCTTGAATACTATTTTATCCTCTTATATCTGGAAAAATAAACACCCTTGTTTAAATAAAGTTCATTTTCAAAAATCTAAAAAGTCTGGAAGTTTAGCCTTACCTAATTTTAGGTTTTATTACTGGGCAGTTAATATACGATATCTTAAGTTTTGGCTATATTAATTGCGTAGACTGTCCGGTATGGGTCTCTTTAGAAGCTAACTCTGTTAATAGATTTTCTGTTATTTCTCTTCTTGGATCCTCACTTTTTTATTTGTAAGTAATCTAACTGATAATTTAATAGCTAAACATACTCTGAGGATCTGGATGCAATTTAGAAAACACTGTGGTTTATTGAGATTTTCCCTTTCAAGTCCTATTTATTCTAATTTTTTTTCAACCCTCCATGATGGATTTAGTTTTTAAAGAATGGGACAGATTGGGTATTAAATGTTTTGGGGATCTATTTGATGGAGGAAACCTTTTCTCATTTGAGCAATTGTTAGCTAAATATAGCCTACCCAAAATTCACTTTTTTAGATATTTATTAATTAGAGACTTTTTAAGATTTCAATTATGCACATTTCCAATAAGCTCAGATAAGAACTTACTAGATGTAATTTTTAGTTTGACACCTTTTTTGTAATGGTTCAATATCTAATATTTATGGTATGTTACTGGAGATGAGGAATGTTCCTTTAGACAAAATATATGATATTTATGATATTTAGTCAAAATATATGAGGAAACTTGGAATTAAATTTTTAAACTGGTTAATACTTCATCGCTATGTGCTCGTCATTCCCTCATACAATTTAAGGTAGTATATAGAGCTCATATGATTAAGGATAAGCTATCTTGTTTTTATTCAGATGTATCTCCCTACTGTGACAGATGTAATAATGGAGAAGCTTCATTAATTCATATGTTTTGGACTTGTCCAAATCTTGAAAAATATTGGCAGGAAGTTTTTCAAACTTTTTCCTTACTTTTTAAAGTCAATTTTCAGCCTAACCCTTTGACGGCCCTATTCGGTATTGTTGCAGGACAAGATATTAAGCTGAAGGCATCAGATTTACATGTTTTGGCCTTTAGCTCTCTTATAGCTAGGAGGATGCTTTTGTTTATTTTTTTAATTTTTAGAATCTATTTATTGATAAATAATCTTCTACAGCTATAAGATGATAAAAAACTTCAACAAATTCATATATATATACAATTAATAAAGCTGAAGAAAATAAAAACTGATCATAATATATAAAAAAATTTAAAAAATTATATGTAAAGAAAAGAAAGAAATTAAAGAACTCCATCTAACTAAAAAAAAAAATCCCACTGACTACAAAAAAGGGGGGGAACCCCATTAGGAATCAACCCCTGGAGCAATATGTCTTACCATCATCTATAAATATAAAGAAAATGAATCATCAACTGCCAATTCATATTTATATAAAATAAGATTGGAAGGAAACCATATAAAATAATTCAAATTAAATGATAATATTTGGCAAAAAAGCCCCATCTTCTTTCAAAATCAAATTGGGGATCAAAAGTTCTACTTCTAATTTTTTCCAGACTGAGACGTAACATTACTTGAGAATACCATTCAATTAATGTAGGGACAGAAGTATCTTTCCATTTTAATAAAATAGCCCTTCTTGCCAATAATGTAACAAATGCAATTACATGTTGATCTGAAGATGAAATACCCTGAATATGATGCGAATCTATTCCAAGTAGAACAGTCAATCTGTTAGGTTGTGAATTAATTTTCAGAGCTTTATAAATTGTAGAAAATAAAGATTTACAGAACGGTTTTAATAAAGAACATGACCAGAACAAAGTAACAAAGTAGTGTGACAAAGTAGCTACTTCAGTTTTACACCTATTGCAGTGGTTATCTATACTAGGAAATATTTTAGATGGTCTCTCTTTTGTTAAATAATAACGGTGAACAATTTAAACTGAATTAAACAGTGATTGGCACATATAGAAGAAGATTTTACATTTTTCAAAACTTGCAACCAATCTTCATTAATGAAGGCCATGTTAAGTTCTCTCTCCCAATCTTGTTTAATCTTTAGTGAGAAGTTCTCTTTTTGTAACAAAAGTAAATTATAAATTCTCCTAATAGAACCTCTCACTTAAAGGATTGAACTTCAAAATTGTATCCAACAAATCAGATTCTTGCAAATATGGAAACTTAGATAAATATTGTTGTAAAAAATGTCTAACTTGAAGGTATTGCAGAAAATGTGTATGAGCGAGAGAATATTTGTTAATTAACTCTTCAAAAGTCATCAATCGACCATCACAAAATAAATCTGTAAAAGAACGGATCCCTTTATTTCTCCATAGGAGAAAAATGGGATCGGTTATTGAAGGTTTAAATAAAAAGTTTCGATATAAAAAACTAGACAACTTAAATTGTTTAAAATTAAAAATATTGCAAAACTGAAACCAAATCGGTAAGGACTGTTTAATAACAGGGTAAAGATTTAAATTTGGAATTTTAGAGAGTTGTAGAGGTAATGGAACTCCTAATAATGAAGTTAAATGAAATTGTTTAACAGCCTTTAGGTCTAAATCAACCCATAGTGGTTTTTGGCTCTTGTTGAGCCAAAATATATTTTGGAAAATATATAAAAATCTAGGTAAAATCGTCATTTTCACAGCATGGATACGGCCAACTAAAGAGAGAGTAAGTGGATTCCATCTAAAAATAATTGTTTCATGGAGTCCATTAAAGGAACTATATTTGCTTTATAAAGATCTTTATATTTCTTAGTAATTATGATACCTAAATATTTAAAAGTATTAACAATTCTAAAAGGAATATCATTATATTTAAAAACAGGGGCATTTAATGGGAACAATTCATTTTTATTAAAGTTAAGTTTATATCCTGAAAATTTACCAAAGTTTTTTAGTGTTTCAAAAGATTAGGAATTGATTCCTCAAGATTCGAAATAAACACCAAAAATCATCTGCATAAAGAGAAATCTTATGCATGGTTCCATTCATAGAGATACCATAAATATTTTTGACTTCACGTAGTGTTATAGCCAAAGGCTCTAATACAAGATTAAATAATAAAGGGCTTAATGGACATCCCTGTCTAGTACCATGATAAAGTGGAAAAAAAAGAGGACCTGAAATTATTAGTAATAACCGTGGCAATAGGATTCTTATAAATCATTTGAATCCACCTATTAAAATTATTACCAAAACCAATTTTTTCTAATACTTTAAACAAATATGGCCACTCAATTCTATCAAATGCCTTTTCTGCATCGAGAGAGATAACGCATTGAGGTTACTTAGATATTGGTGAATATATAATATTCATCAATCTCCGAACATTAGAGGAAGAGTAACGGCCTTTAATAAAGCCCGTTTAATCCATAGAGATGATTTTTGTTAAAAGGTTTTCCAAGCGGTTAGCCATTATCTTAGAATTTTTGCATCCACATTTACATAGTGAAATAGGTCTATATGATGAACATTCAGTAGGATCTTTATCTTTCTTGGAGATTAAGGAAATAGATGCTTCATAAAAGGAAGAAGGTAAACTACCCTTCTCAAAGGATTCATGAAATATTTCCAAAAGATACGGAGAGAGTAATCTTTCAAATTTTTTGTAAAATCCTACTAAATAACCATCAAGTCCAGGAGCTTTACCTGATTGCATTAATAAAATAGCTTTCTGAATTTCATGCTCAGTAATTGGAGCATCAAGCATCTGTTGATCTTCAACAGAAATTTGAGGAAATTGAGATCTATAAAGAGCAGAATAAAAATCTTGAAAAATATTATTAATGTCTTCATGGTTACTTGCTATACCTTCATTATTATTACGAATCTTTAAAATTTGCCTTTTGGCTCTAGCTGCTCTTAATTGGGAAGCTAAGAGCTTATTATTTTTATCCCCGAAAATATAAAATTGACTTCAATTTAAGCAAATATCCTTCAATAGGATATGTTAATAATAATATTGTGATTGTAATTCTACTCTTTTAAATGAAACAACATTTGGAGAGATTGCATTAATGTTATCTAATTCTTTAATTTGTTTAGAGATTTTATCTAGTTCTATTACTGTTTGTTTCTTCAGTTTAGCTATATACGAAATAATCTGACCACGTAAATAAGCTTTTAATATATCCCAAATTACTAACTTTGAGACGTTTCCTGTATTATTAATTCTGAACTTTGTAACAAGTGTTCTTGGAAATGCCAAAATGGTCTGGTAAAAGCGCCATCTTTCAGTTCAAATACTAGATTTAAAGGACCATGATCAGAGATAGCAATTGCTTCATACTCACATTTCTGAACATTAAATAGAAGTCAAGGGTCAACTATAAAATAGTCGATTCTCGAGTATATATTATTAACATGTGAGAAAAAAAGAGTATTCTCTATCATTAGGATGCATATGCCTCCATACTTCAATTAGACCATAATCAATTAAATAGGAATTAATAAGTGATGCAGAACGATTAGGGAGTTGATGTTTGGGTGATGACTTATCCATTAAAGGATTTAAACAAGTATTAAAATCACCACCCATTAATTAACATATATTCATTTAAATCAGGTAACAGAGCAAAGACAGCTTTAAAAAAGAGGGATCATCTACATTTGGTCCATAAATATTAACCAAAACTGTTTTCCTATTATAAATTAATCCTTTAACAATCAAAACTCTACCATTAATATAGGCTATAATGTCCTCCTGATTAAAAGGGATATTGGAATCAATAAAAATAGAAATACCTCTAATTTTACTCTGAGAGTTTGCATGAAATTGAAGAGCCTTCCAAGATTTAAAATATCGATTCTTATCACATAACCTGATATGCGTCTCTTGAGCAAAGATTATATCAGGTTGGAATCGTTTAATAATTTTAAATGTTTTCTTACGCTTAATAGGATCATTCCAACCACGGACATTTCAACTTAAAACATTTAACTGTTTAGATATCATCATGAGACTTTGTATCTAAAAAGAGTAGTTAGACTTATGTCAGGATAAGATAGTCGAAAATGGCGGAGATGAACAACAACAATAATAATAATTTGTGTATGCTCCGGGATTCCATAATGGGGATAAAAAAAGAAGAAACCCCACCCAAACTAAAAAGCCCAGAAATAAATCGATATCAATTGACGCAAGCCCCAAGAAAAGCAAGGAAGCGATAATAAACTCCACCTACCTAAATAATAAAAAAAATGAAAAAAGAATTCTCTGTCTCCCTCTACCGAACATAAAACTCATTACAGTCGACATGAATCTCAATATAATTAAATTGGAAGGAAGTGTTTTTTTTTGTAAAACAAAATGACCTTCAATTTTGAAAGTAACCTTCATAATATTAGATAAGGAAAGAAAACCACATCCAAAACAATTCTTAAAATATTTGCACAAAAGAAAAACAATTGTCATCTTTAAATTATCCAGTCTATCTTTAAAATGTAAAAAATTCCAAGTAATTACTTTAAAAATCTTTACAAAAGCATACGGAACAAAAAAAACAGTTCATTTAAATGCTGCAGAGAAAATATTCTAGGTGGTTCAAAATTATCGACAGTCTTTCACACTCCCACTATATCTTCTGAGGTTAAATCCATCCAAACCAGTCTTTTTCAGAGATAAAAATAAATTTTAAGGTAAAGACTTTCTATAACCATCAAATCTTCCAATTTCATCACTCTTTACGCCACGAGACAATCAAACTGTTGTAGATCATTCAAACTTCAGTCATCAGACAAAGAGTTAATAAAACGCAATGCTTCGGCTGGATCCTCAAAAATACGAGCTCCAGAATTTTTGACAAAAAGCCTTAATTTGGCTGGGTATTGTAATGATGGTAAAAGCTTTTTTTGATACGCTAATCTCATAGCCGAGGCAAATCCAGCACGCTTCTTGACAATTTTGCGTGGAAAATCTTCAAAAAAGTCAATCTCCAAACCTTGAAATTGAGACAACCTTTGTTTTCTTGCAAGTTTAATAATGCGGTCTTTGTCTCTAAAATGGAGAAAACGCACAACAATATGCCTGTGTTTACCTTCATCCAAAAGTTTTAAAGCACTGGTTCTGTGAGCAGTTTCAATCTCCTGGAGTTGCGAACAAACCTCCGGAAATAAAGACCGAAACATTTTAGCAAAATAATCTAGTGTGTCGGCAGATTCTGATTTCCCTTTTAATCCAACAATTCGAATATTATTCCAACGCAACCGAGCTTCCAGATCCACGATTCGTTGTTGAGCCTTTTCCAAATGAGAAGAAAGGACAGTTGCATTTTGACTAACTTCTTTAAGATCGAGGCTCAGAGAGTCAATTTTTTCTTCAAAGTTCTCTTTTAGTTGAGTTATTTCAGTGCCGATACTGCTGATTTGAGACTCTAATCTCTTCACCCAAGAGGGTTCTTCCGAGAACTTAACAGCTTTTTTAGACTTTCCGTTGGCTGGGTCCGGATTTCGCCTGGTGCCTCTTAAAGTAGCCATAATTATAACTGTTGCTGTACAGATCTGACTGAATAAAGTTGAAATTTCAAGGTTTAAGTCGGAAAAGGAAGAGATTAAAGACGGACAGAAAGCGACTGTGTCTTACGTGTCCGTGAGCGGGAGGCGGAGTCCCCTGCTTTTGTTTAAATGAAAGATGTTTTTCCTCCTACTCATGCTCAATGGTTATGCCTGGTTATTTCATGTTTAGATTTAGAGAAGATTTGTTGTTTAATTTCTGAATCTCATCAAGACTTTCAAACACTGTGGGGACCTTTTCTGAATTATTTTCAAATCTTCAATTCATTGTTTAAACTCAGATGTTGACTATTATCAATTATTCTCCTCAGTCAACAGCTTCAGTCTTAGTAGGGGTTAGATTCTTTTTTTTGTTAGAAATTAGTTTATTTCACTATAACTATTGATTAACTTACATGAATACAGGGTAATGAGATTGTTGTTATGAACAGATATAATGTAATTGGTAGTTTTTAAAATCTTTTTTGACCTTTTATATACACTTTCTTGTACTCTTCTATGTAGAAACTAATAAAAATATTGGAAAAGAAAAAGGAAAGAATTCTCAACTCAATTGATTCCCCTCAAATAGTTTACCCTTTAATTATGTTATCTATTGCAGCAAACAACCTGGAATGAAAGATTACAGCTCACTATTTAAGTTTTAATTGTTACCCAGTTGAAATTTTGAGGCTATGATTTTAGATATTTCAAAGATAAAACAATATGTAGTAGGAACTAATCTAAAAATACCTATTCTTTTACGTAAAAATGCACACTTCAGTGGTAAAATTTAAGCTAAATCCGAGTACGAGTTTTGTAACACCCAACTAGGAACTGATTTGAAGGAATGAACGATGTACTTCCATGAATGAAACACGTATATCCATACTGATGTATACATGGCCAACACCTTGAATTTTTAAACCTCTGTTGCAACACAATTTATTTCCAAGATAAAGTGGAGAAATAATTGAGTCTGATAAGTCCCTTAATTATTGCTTAATGTGGGAAGCTACACTATTACAAATGTTTGTAAGTTCAATTTCTCTCCTGAGTAAATGAACAAAATATGACATTCCTATCTTGTCTGCATTACATTTGAAGAATTAAGAGAACTTCTGCATCTGCTCTCTGAGTGCCTGGTAAATTGTTTATTAAATAGTTATTTTTATCATTTTTATAAGCTATTTTATTCATACTGTATACTTCCCTCTCTCCATAGACAACAGAACCTATCATTTTCAAGCAGATGATGAGCTGGAATGTCAAGTGTAAGTTCCTCTAAGACAACAGTCTTAATATATATTACCACATGAAATTGATGTAATTGTACAATATTGGACAAAATAATTGAGAACTGTTTTAAGCACGGTTGCATAAATCACTCGCAATTCAGCCCAATCACCCGTTGTTCTGGAGCACAGTTAACAAAGTTGTGCTATCCCATGGCACAAATGCCTTGTTTGAATGCTGAGAATCCTTTCCATTTGCACTTCAATTTAACCATGCCTTTATGTAAAAATGCACATGCTGAGTGGTAAAAAATTCACTTCGAAAGTAAAGTTCCACAAAATTTCAAAATTCTGCTTTCAAAGAGAATATTAAAACACATTATAACGCTGAAGCAAGTATTGAACTTCAAAATATTGATTTATGGAGGTCTTTTACCTGCAGCTCTAATATTCTGACCAGGTCATTCAAAAGTTTTTAATTGATTAATTATTTATTTATACTTTATATATGTGGTTTAACAATATAATGGTTTATTATTAATAGCTTATGGCAGGGTGGTCAAGCACAGTTCCAATGCCATTTTCAAGTTTGCTGACACCACTGTCATCGACCGAATCAAAAGTGGTTTCGAATCAGCATATAAGAGGGAGAATGAAAATCTTGCTGAGTGGTGTCATAACACCAACCTCTTATCCAATATCAGTAAGGTAAAGGAGCTCGTTATTGACTTCAGGAGAAGGAAACCAAAGATTCATGAGCCAGTCCTCATCGGGGGATCAGAGGTGGAGAGGGTTAGCACCTTTAAATTCCTCCATGATTCCATTTTGGAGTACCCTGCCCATCATTGAGCATGTCTACACTTTGTCACAGGAAAGCAGCATCCATCATCAGAGACTCCCACCACCCAGGACCTGCTCTCTTCTCACTGCTACTCATCAGGAAGAAAGTACTGGAGCCTCGGGACTCACACCACCAAGTTGGGGAACAGTTATTACCCCTCAGTCATCAGGGTCTTGAACCCAAAGGGGATAACTTCACTTGGCCCATCATTGAAATATTCCCGCAACCTGTAGACTCACTTTCAAGGATTCTTCATTTCCTGTTCTTGATATTTATTGCTTATTTATTTATTATTATTGTGACGTTCTGGGGGCATGGACTATCTCAGTCTTAATGCTCTGACTCAGAAGGACTCCTAGCCACTGTCCCGAATTGGTATGTCTTGGACTGCATTGCGAGTTTGGCCTGATTCAGCTCTCTTGATCTCTGTAGTGGCTATTGGCAGGTCGTACTGGCCTTGGAAGCCCGCCCCAAGCCTGCCTTCACCATTGGTCACGTGTGGCACTTAAGAATAATGTTGTTTGGCCATTTGGCCTCGAGAGACTGATGGAGAGAGTGCTGGCTCACATTCTGCGGAGTTGCTGTGTCATCTATTTGTTGATCTGCTGCACGCCACTGTTTTTGATGGTCCTCTGTGGAACCTGCGAAAGGTTTTTACCGCCGGTTGCCAGGCGAACCTGCGCCAGTCGAAGTTCCTGGGGCATGTGATGAGTGCGGAAGGAATGGCGACAAACCCTGAGAAGGTGGCGGTGATTAAGGAATGGCCCACCTCCATCGATGTCTCCGAACTTTGCAGCTTCCTGGAGCTGGCATCATGCTACCACTGGTTTATTAAGGACTTCCCCACCATCGGCATCTCCCTGCACCAGCTCACCGAGAAGGGGAGGCTCTTTGCCCGTACTGACATCTGCGCTGCCACCATTGACCAGCTCCGAACTGCACTCACGAGGGAGGCCCTGGTCTGGCATACCCCGATCCAGTATGCCCCTTCATTAATGATGTAAACGCCAGCAACAGGGGGCTCAGTACATGGCTGTCAAAGGAGAGGACCAAGTAGAACGCACTATGGTGTACTTTATCCACACCCTGAGCTGCCCTGAACAGAACTGTTGTGTCAACCGTTGGGAGCACTTGGCCATGGTCCAGGCCCTTTAGAATAGAAGTAAGGAGGAATTTTTTTTTAGCCAGAGAGTAGTAAATGTGTGGAATGCTCTGGCACAGATTGCAGTGGAGGCCATGTCCGTGCATATATTTAAGGCAGAAGTTGATTGTTTCTTTTATTTTCATTTTTAATATCTTTATTGATTATTATTGAAGATCAACAAAGAATACATTAAGTAATCAAGTCAGAATTAGCAAATAACTAACAAAACTAAGTAATATATCAATAATAATAAGAAAAAATAAAGTATTAAGAATATTTTTTTGAAAGGAAAAAGAAGAACCCCTACTAACTAAAAAAATCTGGGGGGAAAAACAACCCTATTGGGAGCACAATCCCGGAGCTATACATCATACAAGCTTCCATAAAAGAAAAACATCAATCTGCCAACTCAAATCCATTTAAACAAAAATCAGAAGGGAACCATATTAATTAAACTCAAATCAGATGATAGTAATGGGCAAATGAATCCCACCTTTTCTCAAAATTAAGTCGAGAATCAAAAGTTCGACTTCTGATTTTCTCCAAACTAAGACATAGCATCACCTGAGAGAACCATTGTATCAAAGTAGGACCAGAAACATCTTTCCATTTCAACAAAATAGCCCTTCTGGCCAATACTGTAATAAATGCAATTACATGTTGGTCTGATAGAGAAATACTGTGAATATATTGAGGGATTATACCAAACAAAACAATTTTCAATTGAACTAAAGAGTGACTGGCACAAATCGAAGAAGAGTTAACCAACTTCAAAATCCACAACCAATCCTCTTTCCAAAGTCATGTTAAACTCTCTCTCCCAATCTTGCATAATCTTAAGTGAAAGGTAATTGTGCTGTTGTAACAATAAATTATAAATTTTCCCAATAAAACCTTTCAATAAAGGGTTCATTTTTAGATTTTAATATTTAACAGGTCAGAATCCTGTATATATGGAAAATTACTTCAATATTCTTGTAAGAAGTGTCTGACCTGAAGATATTGCAGGAAATGTGAATACGAGAGAGAGTATTTAGTTACTAATTTCTCAAAAGACATCAGTCGACCATCTTAGAACAGATCCATGAAGGAATAAACTCCTTCATTCCTCCAAAGAAGAAAGGTAGGATCACTTAATGAAAGTTTAAATAAATAATTTTGATAAATTAAACTAAACAGTTTAATTTTTTTAAGATTAAAAGTATTACCAAACTAGAACCAAATTCGTAATGACTGCTTAATCACAGGGTATAAATTTAAATTAATAATTTTGGCCAGTTGTA
Source organism: Hemitrygon akajei (assembly GCF_048418815.1). NCBI lineage: Eukaryota > Metazoa > Chordata > Chondrichthyes > Myliobatiformes > Dasyatidae > Hemitrygon > Hemitrygon akajei. The sequence goes on along the minus strand of NC_133124.1, from coordinate 152,818,381 downwards.
CAGGTAGAGAAGCTCCTTATAACGAGGTTAAGTAAAATGGTTTCACAGCATTCAATTCTAAATCAGCCCAAGGTGATAGTTCATTTTTATCAGCCCAATATAACCAAAAACACACATAACGTATATTAACAGCCCAATAATACATTCTTAAATTAGGCAAAGCAAGACCTCTATCCTTTTTTAATTTTTGTAAATGATATTTACCAATTCTTGGTCTTTTATCATTCCAAACAAAAGATGAAGTAATAGAGTCAACCTGATCAAAAAACTTCTTAGATAGATAGATAGATAGATAGATAGATACTTTATTCATCCCCATGGGGAAATTCAACATTTTTTCCAATGTCCCATACACTTGTTGTAGCAAAAACTCCTTACATACAATACTTAACTCAGTAATAATATGATATGCATCTAAATCACTAACTCAAAAAGCATTAATAATAGCTTTAAAAAAAAAAAGTTCTTAAGTCCTGGCAGTTGAATTGTAAAGCCTAATGGCATTGGGGAGTATTGACCTCTTCATCCTGTCTGAGGAGCATTGCATCGACAGTAACCTGTCGCTGAAACTGCTTCTCTGTCTCTGGATGGTGCTATGTAGAGGATGTTCAGGGTTTTCCATAATTGACCGTAGCCTACTCAGCGCCCTTCGCTCAGCTACCGATGTTAAACTCTCCAGTACTTTGCCCACGACAGAGCCCGCCTTCCTTATCAGCTTATTAAGACGTGAGGCGTCCTTCTTCTTAATGCTTCCTGCCCAACACGCCACCACAAAGAAGAGGGCGCTCTCAACAACTGACCTATAGAACATCATCAGCATCTCACTGCAGACATTGAATGACGCCAACCTTCTAAGGAAGTACAGTCGACTCTGTGCCTTCCTGCACAAGGCATCTGTGTTGGCAGTCCAGTCTAGCTTCTCGTCCAACTGTACTCCCAGATACTTGTAGGTCTTAACCTGCTCCACACATTCTCCATTAATGATCACTGGCTCCATATGAGGCCTAGATCTCCTAAAGTCCACCACCATCTCCTTGGTCTTGGTGACATTGAGACGCAGGTAGTTTGAGTTGCACCATATCACAAAGTCCTGTATCAGTTTCCTATACTCCTCCTCCTGTCCATTCCTGACACACCCCACTATGGCCGTGTCATCAGCGAACTTCTGCACATGGCAGGACTCCGAGTTATATTGGAAGTCAGATGTGTACAGGGTGAACAGGACCGGAGAGAGTACGGTTCCCTGTGGCGCTCCTGTGCTGCTGACCACTGTGTCAGACCTACAGTCTCCCAACCGCACATACTGAGGTCTATCTGTCAAGTAGTCCACTATCCAATCCACCATGTGAGAGTCTACTCCCATCTCCGTTAGTTTGTGCTTTAAGATCTTGGGCTGGATGGTGTTAAAGGCACTAGAGAAGTCAAGGAATGTAATCCTCACAGCACAACTGACCCCATCTAGGTGAGAGAGTGATTTGTGCAGCAAATACGTGATAGCATCCTCCACTCCCACCTTCTCCTTATACGCAAACTGAAGCTGTTAAAAAAACAGGGATATTTTGAAATAAATATACAAAGTTTGGTAAAATCATCATTTTAACTACATGAATTCAGCCGGCTAACAAAAGTGTAAGTGGATCCATCTACAAAATAATTGCTTCATAAAATCCACTAAAGGAACCAAAGTAGCTTTATAAAGGTCTTTATGATTTTTAGTAATAATAATACCTAGATATTTAAAAGAGTCCGTAACTCTAAAAGGAATGTTATCATATATAGAAGCAGAATCATTTAGGGGAAATAATTCACTTTTATGAAGGTTTAGTTTATATCATGAAAACTTTCCAAATTCGTTTAATAGTTTCACTAAACTAGGAATGGATTCTTATATAAACTAAGAGATCATCAGCATAAAGGGAGATCTTATGAACAGTCTCATTTATAAAAATTCCATGAATATCTTTAGCTTCACGAAGTGCAATAGCCAAGGGTTGCAACACCAAATTAAATAACAAGGGACTTAATGGACTTCCTTGTCTCATACCCCGCAAAAGCTGAAAAAAACGAGATCTGCAATTATTAGTAATAACAGTAGCAATAGGGCTTTTATATATCATTCTGATCCACTTATTAAAATTAATAAAGCCAAATTTCTCTAAAACATTGAACAAGTATTACCATTCAACTCTGTCAAATGCCTTTTCAGCATCGAGAGAGACAACACAATGGGGAGTCTTAGAAAAGAATGAATATATTACATTTAACAGTCTCGGAACATTAGAGAAGGAATAACGGCCCTTTACAAAACCTGTTTGGTCTTGAGAGATAATTTTAGCTAGAATATTCTGCAGCCAATTAGCCATTATTTTTGAAAGAATTTTAGCATCCGCATTTAATAATGAAATAGGTCTAAATGAAGTACAGTCAGTAGGGTCTTTATCTTTTCCATTTAACTTACATGCCCAAGGAAAAACTGTTTTTAGAAAAAAACTAATTATCTATCTACTAAGCCCTCTCAACTATATATATATATATATATATATATATATATATATACACACACACAAGAAAAAGTCCGTATGAACTATGAAAACTATCACTTAATTCACGAAAAAAAAGGAGGATAGGAACAAATAATCAAACCGGTTAACAATCTATCCGCTGTGTTAATTCGTGCAGTAGAGCAAACAGATTTCGGAAAAGTCATTCATCAGTCACATCAAAAAGTTCACATCTTCTTTAAATGATCTGTCAATCAAAGGACATCTTAAGCAAATCAGAAATCTTCAAAGTTTACTTTCTTTCCGAAATAACAATTATTCAGCAGACCTAAAACCTTTCAAGCATCGGCTGCAACCGAAATAGAGTTAACATAGTCCAATGCCTCTTTGGGGTCCAGAAAAACGTGGGGAAATAACTTTAATCCGGCTGGATAGTGAAGTGATGGGAATAATCCGTTATCATAGGCTATCTTCATGGTTGAAATGATTTTAGACTGCAGGTCCATAATTTCTCGTGGATAATATTCATAAAAATGAATCTCAGAACTCTTGAATTTAAAAACTCTGTGTTTCCTTGCATATTTCATGATTTGGTCTTTAACTTTGAGAGGAAGAAAACAGACCAAAACTGACCTTGGCTTAGTCGGATCTTGAGATTTGAAGTGAAAATTCTATGAGCTCTTTCGATATCAGGAGGTTGAGGTAAAATATCTGGAAACAGAGATTGAAACAGGTTATCAAAATGGTCCAATAAATCCCCACTCTCAGAACCTTCCTTCAGACCAACAATTCGAATATTATTCCAACGAGATCTTGCTTCCAAATCGATAATCTTATGTTGAGACCTTTCCAAGCGAGCTGAAATATCCGCTATTTGACGCTTTGTCTCTTTAAGTTCAGAATTCAGGGAAATAATATTTTCCTGCACAAATTGAAAACTCTCCTGGAATGACGTCATCTCAGAAGAGGTAGCATCAAGTTTTACCGTGTAATTATTTTCCTGTTGAGAACCATCAGTGAATGTTTTAAATGCTCAGCTCAGACAGGCATATCTTCTGATTTTGCTTTCAAAGTTTCCCCCTTTCCATTGCTGGATTCAGGAAACTGCTTTCCACTTCTTAAAGATTGTGGCATAATAACAACTATTCCCCTCTAAGATCCGACAAATAAAAGTTAAAAATTCAAAGTTTAAACTGGGGAAAAGGAAGAATTAGTTGCAGCCACGCAAAATGTGTATCACTCCATAGACAGTAGGCGGAGTCTCCCCAATCGTTTCTTGATTGGTCAGGGCATCAAAGGTTATGGCGAGAAGGCAGATGTATGGCATTGAGTGGGATACAGGATCAGCCATGATGAAATGACGAAGCAGACTCAATGGGCTGAATGGCCTGATTCTGCTCCCATGTGTTATGGTCTTAAGATCACTCTAACCATTCCCTCCAATGTAGCTCTCCATGTTTCTATCATCTATGTAACTATCTGAGAGACTCTTAAATGTTCTTAATGTATCTACACTTTAGTTCTTGCGTTCCACGCACTCACCATTCTGTTTTTTTAAGAAAACTTAACTCTGACATCTCCCGACCTTCTCCCCACCCCCCCCCCCCATACTTTTCTCTAACCACCTTAAAATTATGCCCTATGGTATTAGCTATTACTGTCTTTGGAAAAAGTCTCTGTCTATCCCCTCAATCTATGCCTCTTATTATCTTGTACACCTTTATCATATCACCTCCCAACCTCTATCTCTTAAAAGAAAAAAGCCCTAGCTTACTCATTATAAGATGCACCCTCCATAAAACTTCCCCATCCTTCCAAGCAGAACTGTATGTAAAGGGCTTTGGGAACTCCAGAAGCACTGATAATGAGAGGGGAAGAGAAAGCATTGCTAGAAAAAACTTGTTTAAAAAGAGGAACCAAACATACAGTTCAGAATTAGAAACAGATTTAATATCTTCAAAATATGTCGTGAAATTTGTTAACTTTCCAGCTACAGGACAATGAAACACATGATAAATGAATATCGAGGAAAAACTGAAGTATATTAAGTATATATGTGGCTATGAAATAATTAAGTTAAAATAAGTAGTGCAAAAATAAAGAAAAAAGTAGTGAGGTAGTGTTCATGGGTTTGATGTCCATTTAGGAATCAGATGGCAAAGGAGAGAAGCTGTTCCTGAATCACTGAGGTGTGCCTTCAGGCTTTTGTACCTCCTTCCGGATTGTAACAGTACAGTCGGCCCTCCTTATCCGCAGGGAATTGGTTCCAGGACCCCCCGCGGATACCAAAAAACGCAGATGCTCAAGTCGGTGGACTTTAGGACCCAGCGGAGCTTGGGACCCACCGGCCACAGTGTTTCTGTTCTGATTAAAAACGCCATTGGTCATTGGAAAAGCATTAGGCTGCAGTCGGTCAACGATCAGAGCAATTTTAAAGGATAAAGTGAGGATGATGGAGCATGTGAAGGCCTTACCCCAATAAAAGCTACAATTATCACTAAGCAACGCAGTGGTTTAATTATTGAAACACATACATTTCTTAAGTGTTTTATATGCATACAAAGGTAAAATATATACTAAGACAAACGTTTGACTAACTGACGCTAAGTAATACTGAATGTACCTGTTCCGACTTAGAGAACTTCCGGTTTTTTTTTCGATTCCCAATCCACAGTAACCTATGCACATCCTCCCGTATACTTTAAATCATCTCTAGATTACTTATATCTTATACAATGTAAATGCTATGTAAATAGTTATTATACTGTATTGTTTAGGGAATAATGACAAGAAAAAAAGTCTGTACATGCTCAAACAACAAGTGCTGCAGAGAGAGCTTCTGGGTTTCCCGATCCGCGGTTGGTTGAACTCGCGCATGCTGACATGGATGATTCACCGGGGACATTCACAAATGGGTCATGGATCCATTACTTTGCACGCCTTGGGTCATTTGCGGTTGGGAAGTAATTCTGTCAACAGCGAAAATAGGTGATCGCGCACCAGCTGTGAGAAGGACGGTGCAGCCTCAGTCTCTCCCAAAATACCAGCTAATGTTGGGAACATGTCAAATATGCCCCTATCCACACACAGTCCCCACAGCTCCAGTTTGGCTTTGAAAGCAGACACTTTATCTGCCAACTTGAAGGCAGTTGTCATTCTCCCCTGAAGTGACAAATTGAGTTTATTGAGCAGGTTGAAGATGTCACACAGATAAGTGAGTTTTGCTATCCACTCCTCGTTACTGAAGTGTGCTGCCAGTGGTGACTTTTTTCCTGAAAGAAATCTCTGTAGCGACTCTCTTAACTGAAAAACCCTGACCTGGGCTCTCCCCCTTGATAGCCACCTGACTTCAGTGTGTAAGAGAAGACGTTTATGCTCTGCATCCATTTCCTCGCAAAGCTGCTCAAACAGACGTGAGTTAAGGGATTTTGCTTTGATGTGATTGATAGCTTCAACAATGTCACTCAATACACTGTGAAGATCAGATGACATTTTTCGACTAGCCAGCATTTCCCCATGTATGACACAGTGTGTAGACTGGCATTCAGGAGCAACCTCTTTGACTCGGGTAGTGAAACCAGACAGCCATCCAGTCATAGTGGCAGCCCCGTCCGTGCATATTCCAACACAGAATGACCAGTCCAGTTTGCCTGACATGCAGTCATTCAAAGACTTGAATGGTTCTGCCTGAGTTGTATTAGTTGGCAGGGGTAGTGCACACAACATATCCTTGTGCACACGTCTTGAAATATATATCACACATAAACCAGCAGTATTGCCTTGTCAACATTGGTAGACTTGTCGACCTGGATAGCATACCATGGTGATTTGTTAAGCCATTTCAACAGCTGTGCTTTGATGTCCTCCACTATGTCATCGATTCGCCTTGAAACTGTCGTAGCTGAAAGAGAAACCTGTGCTATCTTGTTGGCTAACACGAGGAAATCTGCAGATGCTAGAAATTCAAACAACACACACAAAATTCTGGTGGAACACAGCAGGCCAGGCAGCATCTATAAGGAGAAGCACTGTCAAAGTTTCGGGCCGAGACCCTTAACCCTTCTACCTTTCTACCCCCACATTCAGGTTGTTAATAAAAAATAACGAAAAGTAGAGGTCCCAGAACCGATCCTTGTAGGACACCACTAGTCACAACCCTCCAATCCAAAGGCACTCCCTCCACCACAACCCTCTGCTTTCTGCAGGCAAGCCAATTCTGAATCCACCTGGCCAAACCTCCCTGGATCCCATGCCTTCTGACTTTGTGAATAAGCCTACCGTGTGGAACCTTCCCAAATGCCTTACTAAAATCCATGTAGATCACATCCACTGCACTACCCTCATCTATATGCCTGGTCACCTCCTCAAAGAACTCTTATCAGGCTTGTTAGACACGATCTGCCTTTCACAAAGCCATGCTGACTGTCTCTGATCAGACCATGATTCTCTAAGTGCCCATAGATCCTATCTCTGAGAATCTTTTCCAACAGCTTTCCCACCACAGATGTAAGGCTCACTGGTCTATAATTACCCGGAGTATCCCTTCTACCTTTTTTAAATAAGGGGACAACATTCGCCTCCCTCCAATCCTCCGGTACCATTCCCATGGACAACGAGGACTTAAAGATCCTAGCCAGAGGCTCAGCAATCTCTTGCCTCGTGGAGCAGCCTGGGGAATATTCCATCAGGCCCCGGGGACTTATCCATCCTAATATATTTTAACAACCCCAGCACCTCCTCTCCCTTAATATCAACATGCTCCAGAACATCAACCTCACTCATATTGTCCTCACCGTCATCAAGTTCCCTCTCAGTTGTGAATACCAAAGAAAAGTATTCATTGAGGATCTCGCTCCCTTCCACAGCCGCCAGGCACATCTTCCCACCTTTATGTCTAATCGGTCCTACCTTTACTCCTGTCATCCTTGTTCTTCACATAATTGAAGAATGCCTTGGGGTTTTCCTTTACCCTACTCGCCAAGGCCTTCTCCTGCCCACTTCTTGCTCTCCTCAACCCCTTCTTAAGCTCCTTTCTTGCTACCCTATATTCCTCAATAGAGCCAACTGATCCTTGCTTCCTATACCTCATGTATGCTGCCTTCTTCCACCTGACTAGATTTTCCACTTCACTTTATCACCCATGGTTCCTTCACCATTCTTTATCTTCCTCACCAGAACAAATTTATCCCTAACATCCTGCAAGATATCCCGAAACATCGACCACATGTCCATAGTACATTTCCCTGCAAAAACATCATCCCAATTCACACTCGCAAGTTCTAGCCTTATAGCCTCATAATTTGCCCTTCCCCAATTAAAAATTTTCCTGTCTTCTCTGATTCTACCCTTTTCCATGATAATGTTAAAGGCCAGGGAGCGGTGGTCACTGTCCCCCAGATGCTCACCCACTGAGAGATCTGTGACCTGACCCGGTTTGTTACCTAATACTAGATCTAGTATGGCATTCCCCCAGTCGGCTGTCAACATACTGTGACTGGAATCCGTCCTGGATACACTTAACAAACACTGCTCCATCTAAACCATTGAAACTAATCAGGTGCCAATCAATATTAGGGAAGTTAAAGTCACCCATTATAACAACCCTGTTAATTTTGCACCTTTCCAAAATCTGCCTCCTAATCTGCTCCTTGGTATCTCTGTTGCTACCAGGGGACCTATAGAATACTCATAATAGAGTACCTGCTTCCTTCCTGTTCCTGACTTCCACCCATACTGACTCAAAAGAGGATCCTGCTACATTACACACCCTTTCTGTAGCTGTAATAGTATCCCTGACCAGTAATGCCACCCCCCTCCCCTTTTTCCCCCTCTCTATCCCTTTTAAAGCACTGAAATCCAGGAATATTGAGAATCCATTCCTCCCGTGGTGCCAGCCAAGTCTCCATAATGGCCACTACATCATAATTCCATGTATGTATCCAAACTCTAGTTCATCACCTTTGTTCCTGATGCACCTTGCATTGAAGTACACACACTTTAGCCCTTCTACCTTACTACCATTTTCTTCCACTGCTCTATCACTCCAGGTCCCATCCCCCTTGCAAATTAGTTTAAACCCTCCTGAACCATGCTAGCAAACCTCCCTACAAAGGATATTGCTCCCCCTCGAGTTCAGGTGCAACCCATCCAATCTGTACAGGTCCCACCTTCCCCAGAAAAGATCCCAATGATCCAAAAATCTAAAACCCTGCCTCCTGCACTAACTCCTCAGCCACGCATTTAACGGCCAACTCCTCCAATTCTTACCATCACTATCACGTAGCACTGGCAGCAATCCTGAGAACGCCACCCTTGAGGTCCTGTTCTTCAGCCTTCTGTCTAGTTCCCAACAGTTCACGGCACATGTCCTTGGCAGCAGGCAGAATCAATTCTTCACCAACAGTGAAAGGCTTCTTAGCCTTAGCAATACAGCTGGCCACTAAGTACAGCACTCAGAGCAGCAACATTTGTGGAGGTGATGGCTCTCAGCTCTTGCTTCTGTCCCGCTTGCTCACGTTTTTTCCACTCAAAAAACTCAGCAGGTTTGTCTTTAAGTGCAGGGTTCTTGGACTCAAGGTGCCGAAGCAGTTTTGAGTACTTAATTTCCACATTAGACAGCTTGTGTGTCCACATATCACACACGGGGCTTGGAGCGTGCAAGTCACCGGTCGTATTAAAGCCATATTTTATGTACAACTCATCGTATTTTCTATTGAAGGCAGCTTTCTTTTTTTGCCATCTGGCCTCAGCTGTCTCTGTGTTATCAGCATCGTTAGGCCTTTTATGTCCCCTACCACCTCTTCCAAAGAAACTCTCAAGCGACATTTTTCACTCATCGAGTAATTGTAGGTAAATGACCAATTGATGACCTCACGTGCGTTCAAGTTCAACAGTGAGCATGACGGAATGAGGAAAGGTGCAGCTGACTCATTTCATATCACAAAATCATGTCATTTCCTCGCGGCCCGGTGGTTGGGGACAACTGCTTTAAACAGTTTAGTACTGATGTTTTCACTAAGATAATTCAAGGTAGTTTTATAAAATGTATTTTTGATATGCTAATACATTTGAGGTGATAGCATTTCTGATATTTTTAATTTGTTTCCACACAGATGGATATCAGTATTAACTAACAGCAAAGAGGAAGCATTAAATATGGCATTCAGAGGAGAGCAGACCAGTGGAGAGAATAGCATAGAAGATCTAACTAAAGCCATCATTGAAGATGTGCAGCGGATGCCTGGCAATGATATCTGTTGTGATTGTGGAGCACCAGGTCTTTATTCTTTTCATATTATGATTTTAAAATGTTGCTTTAATTAATTTGTTATTAGAATTGTTCTACAGCTTTCTGACCAAATGTTGAAGTGTCTTACCAGGTAGAAATTGATTCAAGTTGTTTGATTTCATCTAGAATTAAATCCATGGTAGTTAATGTTGGTTATCAATAATGGCCTGTTAACAATTTGTTATTAATGGATTCCACCATGTTCTTAAAAGTTGATAAAACAGGATAACTTGCCTAGATTTCCCTATTTTCTTCCCTCTCCCTCTCCCTCCCTCCTCCCCTCCTCTCCCTCGCCCCCTTCCCCTTCCCCTGCTAGCTTCAAATATTGGTGTTACATTTGCTGCAGGTGGCTTGTTCTGAATTCAGAAATTCGGAAAAGCCACCGCTCTGGATGGGGATGGATTTCAGGAAAAGAATTACTTGGACATTTTGATACAGGACAGACCTTGTTTTATGTACAAGGTGCGGAGGAAGCTCACCAGGTTGATTCCAGAGATGAGGGTTAGACTATAAGGAGAGATTGAGTTGCCTGGGAATTCAGAAGGATGAGAGGAGCTCTTATAGAAACATATAAAATTTTGAAAGGGGTGATAAGATAGAGGCAGGAATATTGTTTCCACTGGTAGGTCAGCCTAGAACTAGGGGATGTTCCCTCAAGATTTGGGGGAGTAAATCTCTGTTGAAGGAAGAACTGCTTTTCCCAAAGAGTGGTGAATCTTTGGAATTCTCTGCCCAATAAAACAGTGGAGGCTACCTCAGTAAATATATTTAAAACAGATTTGGATAAATCTTTGTACAGTAGCGGAATTAAAGGTTATGGGGAAAAGGTGGGTAGGTGGAGATGAGTCCATGGTCAGATCAGCCACGATCTTATTGAATGGCAGAGCAGGCTCAACGGGCCAGATGGCCGACTCCTGCTCCTGTTTCTTATGTTCTTATACACAGTAGATTCCCGTTAATTGGGGCAGCCGCTTCTTTGGGACAACTCTTGAAAAACAAAAACTAATCAAAAACAGCCATGATTCCCTTTGTTTCTTGTTTATTTGGGACACTGCCACTTAATTAGGCCTGGAGACTGTTGCCGAAAAGTTTCTGTAGTGTAAGTTGCATGCACTTGTGTGGCTATTAGACACTAAACCGTGCTTAGAGTGAATGGTATTTAAATAGAATTAGAATTTTATTTCTTAAATCTATCTCACAACATGAGGGAATAACAATCTTTATGCTGCATCTCCATTGCAATGTACAAGCAATAAATAAGGAAAGGAGGATATTGCCCAAACACTAAGATTATATACATAATTGTTTTGTATTCATGTATGTACAGTCAGATATGCAATCAAATCCATATGTATTGATAAATCTGATGGCCTGGTGAAAGAAGCTGTCTCATAGCCTATTGGTCCTGACCTTTATGCCAGATGGAAGCAGCTGGAACAGTTTTTGGTTGGGGGTCACTGGAGTCACTAATAATCCTCCAGGCCCTTTTTACACACCTGCTGCTGTAATATATATTGTCAATTGCAAGTGTTTGTGTTCAGAAGCAGTAATTTTTGTCATTGATAGTTGGTAAGAAATAAGCAGTAAAATAATTCAGAACCGTTTTGCTCACTATAGTTTCAAGCATTCAGGGTTGGAGATGCAAGAAACGGCAGAGAGTGAATATGAAATGATTTCACTACTTCAACAAGTTAGGAAATAGGAAGAATTTAAAAGATTTGACTATTACAATGAAAAAGAAGATTTGGAGAATTCCCTTGTTGAATGCATTATATGAAGGCATTCCATTATCTGCACTAGGTCTCTGTGCTGGTATGTTCATAGTCAGTCAAAAGTCTTACACTATGGATGAATTCCTCCCTCGATAACTATTAGGAATTACAGTTTTTTAGTACTGGTAATGTTCTGGTTTGTTCTGTTTTCATTTAAATACAAAATTTGTTGTTCTGTTAAACTGTAGTGTGACTTTTTTTTATGCCTTTTTAACATTTCCATGAAACTTCAGCTAACTGGGGCAGCCTCTTAATTGAGCCAAAATGTACTGGTCCCTATGTGTCCCAATTAACTGGAATCCACTCTATTTAGTTAAGTTTGTTGTATGTTTGTAGATTAAATCACCACACAAGTTTAAAGGTCATCTTGGCATTACCAAATATTCACTTACTTGCTCTTATAAGACCATAAGAGATAGTAGAATTAAGGTAATTGCCCATCGAGTTTGCTCAGCCATTCGGTCAGGGCTGATATATTTTCCCCCTCAAACCTTTTCTTCTGCCTTCTCCCTGTAACCTTTGACCTTCCTAATCAACCTATCAACTTCTGCTATAAATATATCCAGTGATGTCCTCCACACTGCTATGGCAATGAATTCCACAAATTCGCCACCTATTGGCTAAAGAAATTCTCCTTCATCTCTATTCTAATATTCTGAGGCTGTGCCCTGTGGTCCAAGACTTTCCCACTATAGGATACATCCTCTCCACATTGACACTAACTAGGCCTTTCAATATCCAGTAAGTTTAAATGAGTAGATTCATGACCGTTCATTCACGAAATTTCATTTGCCTCCTTTACACTGTATACAGGAAATGACATTGAACAATCTTGAATCTTGAAATATGTCAGAGATAGTAAATTGGCTTCTAATTTATATCCTGCTGTACATCTGCTGGTGAATTGCCCCTGTTATGCCACTGTTCATTCTTGGATCTGATCTTTCTTATGTAGCAACTACATGTACAGATCTAAAAAAAAACTTAAGCAACACACACAAAATGCTGGTGGAACACAGCAGGCCAGGCAGCATCTGTAGAAAGAAGCACAGTCGACGTTTCGGGCCGAGACCCTTCGTCAGGACTAACTGAAAGAAGAGACAGTAAGAGATTTGAGAGGGGGAGGGGGAGATCAGAAATGACAGGAGGGGGAGGGATGAAGCGAAGAGCTGGAAAGGTGAATGGCAAAAGGGATACAAAGCTGGAGAAGGGAAAGGATCATGGGACGGGAGGCCTAGGGAGAAAGAAAGAGGGAGGGGAGCACCAGAGGGAGATGGAGAACAGGCAAGGAGTGATTGTGAGAGGGGCAGAGAGAGAAAAGAAAAAGTGGGGGAATAAATAAATCACGGATGGGGTAAGAAGGGGAGGAGGCATTAACGCAACTTAGAGAAATCAGTGTTCATGCCATCATGTTGGAGGCTATCCAGACGGAATATAAGGTGTTGTTCCTCCAACCTGAGTGCCGCTTCATCTTGACAGTAGAGGAGGCCATGGATAGACGTACCAGCCCACCCAGTTTCACCAGTCTCCTTCTAGCTTGTCCTCCTTTCCCATCCTCTTATTCTGCCATCTTTCCTCTTCCTTTCCAGTCCTGATAAAGGGTCTCTGCCCAAAACGTCTGGTTATTCACTTCTATAGATGCTGCCTAACCTGCTGAGTTCCTCCAGCATTTTGTGTGTGTTACACAAATATGCCTATTTAGCTCAATTGTTCATATTCTGGAATCACATTAAAAGATCTTTCTAAGTGATTTTATTAGATTGTTTTCCCATGCTGGGAATGTGCTGTCTCCATCCTAGCATTGGTCAGAAGAATGCTGACAAATTGAATGGAATAATACAAATCTTCTAGATAAAGCATCCAGTTTCAGACTTAAGCATTGTATTTCCTCGAATGTCACTTGAGTGCCATCCATGCCTTGAGGGATTGATCAGGTCCTTAACTGTGAAAATAGTGCAGTTGTGGCCTATAGGGGTGAGATGGAGTCACAACAACAACCTTGCACTCAGCGTCAGTAAGATTAAGGAATTGTGGACTTCAGGAAGGAGAAGTCAGGAGATCACATATCAGTCTCATCAAGGATTCAGCAGTGGTGAGGGTGCGCAGCTTCAGGTTCTTAGGTGTCAACATCTCTGAAAATCTATCCTGGCAGGATGTATTGAAGCACGCCAGCAGCTATATACCTCATGTATTGTGGAGAACATTCTGACTGGTTGCTTTGCAGTCTGGTTCGGAAGCACCAGTGCACAGGATTGGAAAAAGCTGTAGAGGGTTGTAAGTTCATCCAGCTCCATTCTGGACACTAGCTTCATCACCATCAAGAATTTCTTCAATAGGCAATGCCTCAAAAAAGGCGGTATCCATCATCATAGACCCCCACCATTCAAGACATGCCCTCTTATTGCTACAGTCAGGGGGAGGAACGGGAGCCTGAAGACACACACCAACATTTTATGAAAAGCTTCTTCCCCTCTGCCATCATATTTTTGAATAGAATATGAACCCATGAATGCTACCTTACATTTTGCTCTTTCTTGCACTACTTACCTCTTTTTCATATTTCTTATTGTAACTTGTAGCATTTTCTTACGTATTGCACAATACTGCTACTACAAATCAACAAATTTCCCAGACGTACGTCAATGATAAAGCTGATTCTGATTCTCACATGGAGCCATATAAGTTTGCTTCTGTAAACAAAATATGCTCACTACCTTCTCCATATGGCAGAAAAGGAGAATAGTGTTTTATTAATGGTGGCATCAAATGAGTGCTGACACTAGCAGAACTAATGCATGACCTATGATGGGGAAAATTTAAGAGCGGAAATGTACAAAACGTGTATCTGGCATTAAATTTGAGACACAGGTCACCTTTAAAACAATGTTACATTTAAGTTCAAGTTTAATTATCATTCAACCTTGCATGACTACCCATGAATACAGCCCAACAAAACAGCGTTCCTCTAGGACAGGATGTAAAACATAGCACCGACAGTCCTACGCAGCACAAGGCACATATAACAATGTAGGATAGCAGTAAAAATATATACATTCCAAGTCCCTGAGTCCATGAATGTTGTAGCAGTGTGCAGTCGAATAGCATGCATCTTGTCTTATGGAGGGCAGCAATGACCCCGGCATGTACGCACAGCACACCGACTCCAACGCCTCTCTCCTGCTGGCTGCAAGCAGGTGAGGTACACTTCAGGCCTCGTCCTCAGTATGAGCAAGGCCACACAGCTCCCCTGCCGTTCGCTAATAAGCTAGTGAATCAGACATGCAGCGTTCCACATTAACAATTCCAACAGGATCTTGCATTCGCAAGAAAAGTGAGAAAGATAACCACTTGTTAGACTGCACGCCGGCTTCACGCACACGTTCCAGTGCCTGTCTGATGCAAACTGCAGCATGATCAACTCGCTGATGGGGTAGACCTACAACATTTTAACTCAGTGTCCAGCAGGGTGTGGTGATTGTAAAGACAAATGTTTAAAAAAGAGATTTATCACCTTTGCTTTGCCTCGTAGAGGCTGCTGCATCTGAGAGTGCTGCCATCTTACCAGAAGTTATTAATTTCCAAGAGTTTCCATATATTCTCTTAATATTGTGCAGGAAGGATTTGTTTTACAATGAATACTTTTTTATGTATTTGTACAGATCCAACTTGGCTGTCAACCAACCTAGGAATTTTGACATGTATAGAATGTTCAGGAATACACCGAGAAATGGGAGTACATATTTCGAGAATACAGTCACTAGAACTGGATAAATTAGGAACCTCTGAACTCTTGGTAAGTTATGGCAATTATGATGTATTCTAAAATAAATTAGTGTGCCAATGTTTTGGCATGTGTGGTCTTTTTTCCAATATCAATAGGTTCAATAGGAACATCTAATTTCAAATAAAAGTATACAATATACATCCTGAAATTCTTTTCCTTCGCAAACATCTGCGAAAACAGAGGAGTGCCCTGAAGAATAAATGACAGTTAAATGTTAGAACCCCAAAGCCCCCCCCCCCCCCCAACTGGCTAACCTGCTGAACTTTTTCCAGTATACTTTTGTTTCAATTTCCAGCATCAGCTGCACTTTTGACGGTATAATACATTCCATCTGTAATGCTGACACTCTGGAGAAGGACGTAGATAGGTTTCATATTGTCAATGTTGGAAGTCTGCTTGGATCAACAGACGATTCTCCTGTCCACCCCCGCAGGGGTCTGGGGAATGATTAAAAGGACTGGGATCAAGAAGTTTGGTAAGAACGTGGTGGTCGTGATAAGGCTGAAGAATGTCGGGATGCCCATTGCCATTCTCCTTCCCACTCATGGAAGGCACGAGAGACCGGGCAGTGTGCCACAGTGACAGTCAGCCACAGGTTCACACCCTAGGAGCAACTGATGGCTCACATCCTCCTTCTGACAGATGTTGTCATCATGGATGCAGGAATTCCAAAAGTGATCACTGCTGATATGATCAAGGAGGGAACAGTTGTAATACTTTTGGCATCAGTCATGTACAGGATCCTGTAACAGGAAAGACTACGTTGGTAGGAGATTCTGATTTTGAAGAGATCAAGAAGGCAAGTTACATTATCCCTGTCCCTGGTGGAGTGGGTCTGGTGACTGTAGCAACGCTCATAAAGAACACTATGATCATGGCCAAGAAGTCAGTAACCTACTGAGGATGAGCCCAAGTCATCAGCTGAAGCAATCTCTCTCCCTCTCTGGAGCACAGTTAAACTTTCTATGTAAAAGATATTGTTGTTATCTGTATTCATTTATATTCACTGCAAGCTGTCACTTGTGTAATGTTTCCTTCACGTTGTCTTCTGGAGTTGTGGACACATATCACTAGCCACTTCCCCTCAGGGTCATTGCATCCTGTCGCATGTTGAGCTCAGTCATTCACGGAAGATCCGGTTGTCCTGTTACTGCGGTGTCCTTCACAAGGTGAATACATCCTGGACTTTGTACGTGGGGACTTCAGTCTCCTCCTACATCCCAGAGATGTGTGGATTAGTAGGTTAATAGGGGTGTGTGTGTGTGAGGAGTAAAATCTGGGGGTGTTGT
The DNA here is from genome assembly GCF_048418815.1 of Hemitrygon akajei. NCBI lineage: Eukaryota > Metazoa > Chordata > Chondrichthyes > Myliobatiformes > Dasyatidae > Hemitrygon > Hemitrygon akajei. The sequence continues at coordinate 152,801,747 of NC_133124.1, read as the reverse complement.
TGCGAATGTGGGAGAGTAAAATAGGATGGGTATAAATAGATGGTTGATGACAAGCGCTCTGTGGGCCAAAGGACCGGTTTACTAGCTGTGTGACACTGACTAACACCTTAGCATAAATGTGAATGTCAGATTCAGTCTATGTACATAGAACTGTAATTTTGCCTTTTACTATGTACAAGATAAATGTAGGTTTTTTGCATTGATTTTTGTGTCTGGTATTCAGCAACAACTTTTAAGAACCAGAGAAAAGGTTATATGTTCAATAACCTCTCATACTGTCTAATATTATGAGGCTAAATACTGTACACAATATCCTAATTAAGAATTACAAGATTATCTGGGATCTGGACTGCTGTTTATTTCTCTATGGCCGTATAAATCTGCGGTGCTGTCTTCATTGACTTTGACCTTACAACTTTAAATTCATAAAAATAAAACTGCCGATTGCTCAACTACCAACTCCAACTCCGGCCTTGACCTCCAGGATGGGTCTGCACGCACTGCCGCAGGAATCCCTGTCTCCCCTTCCCCACCATCACTCCACAATCCTGTCTCTCTCAGGTCCCACTACCAGCTCCTGGGGCCTCAGAGACTCCACCTTCTTCCCACCCCACCATCCCTGAACACTCCAAACCTCCCTTCTCAGACGCCACCAAACCCCTTCCCCCCCCCCCTCCGATCCCAGCTCTAATTCATGCCGGTTTTTCACCATTCCCTCCGACCTTCCCCTCAATGAGTCAGAACGTTCTGTCCTCAAGGGCCTCTCTTTGTTCCCCTGCACCCACACCTCAGTGAGTTCCACAACACTGAGCACTTCTTCCGTTTCCGAGCCTATTTCTTTAGCAAGGACACCCCAACCCACACCAATGATCCCTCCTCCCATCTTCAACCCTCCTTCTCTTTTGGACACACCACCCTGGTCTTTTGCCTGCTCTGGACCTTTTCATTGCCAACTGCTGATGGGACATAAACGGTCTAGACTTCAACACTGCTCTCTCCCTTTCCAACCTCACTCCTTCCAAACGCTCTGCTCTCCACTCCCTCTGCACTAAGCCTAACCTCACCATCAGACTGGCAGATAAGAGAGGTGCTGTAGTAGTCTGGCGAACTGACCTCTACCTTGCTGAGGCCCAGCGCCAGCTCTCAGACACCACCTCTTACTTGCTCTTCAAACAGGACCCCACTAAGAAACACCAGACCATTGTCTCACACACCATCATCAACTTTATTGACTCTGGGGATCTCCCATCCACTGCCACCAACCTCATAGTTCCTGCATCCCATACCTCTCATTTCTACCTCCTACCCCAAATCCACAAACCTGCTTGTCCAGGTAGACCCATTGTTTCAGCTCGTTCCTGCCCGACTGAGCTCATATCAGCATACTTCAACTCTGTTTTATCCCCCCTTGTTCAGTTCCCTCCCACCTACATCCGTGACACCTCACACACTCTTGATCTTTTCAAGGATTTCAGGTTTCCTGGCTCCCATCATCTTATTTTTACTATGGATGTCCAGTCGCTGTACAACTCCATCGCCCACCAGAAATACCTCAAAGCTCTCCGTTTCTTTCTGGACACCAGACCCAACCAGTTCCCCTCCACCTAGTGGAACTAATCTTCACTCTAAATAATTTCTCCTTTGGGTCCTCCCACTTCCTTCAAACAAAAGGGGTAGCCACAGGCAATCACATGGGTCCCAGCTATGTCTGCCTGTTTGTCAGCTACGTGGAACTGTCTGTGTCCCAAGCCTACACTGGTGACCACTTTTCCTATGCTACATTGACAACTGTATTGGTGTTGCTTCCTGCACCCGTGCTGAACTCGTTGATTTCATCCACTTGTCCTCCAACTTCCACCGTGCCCTATAATTCACCTGATCCATTTCCAACACTTCCCTTCCCTTTCTTGATCTTACTCTCTCTCTCTCTCGACAGCTTATCCACCAATGTCTATCATAAACCAATGGACTCTCACAGCTACCTAGACTATACCTTGTTCCACCCTGTTACTTGTAAAAACACCATCCCCTTCTCTCAGTTCCTCCATCTCCGCAGCATCTGCTCTCAGGATGAGGCTTTACATTCTAGAACCAAGAAGTTTTCAAAGAAAGTGGCTTCCCTTCCTCCACCATCAATGCTGCCCTCAACCGCATCTCTTCCATTTCACACACGTCTGCTCTTACCCCATCCTTCTGCCACACTACCAGGGATAGGGTTCCTCTTGTCCTCACCTACCACCCCATCAGCCTCCGTGACCAGCACATAATTCTCTGAAACCTTCACAGTGTTCACTCCCTACATGACTCCCTTTTCCATTCGTCCTGACCCATTGATCTCCCTCCTGGCACTTATCCTTGCAAGCAGAACAAGTGCTACATCTGCCCCCACAACACCTCTCTCACTACTATTCAGGGTCCCAAACTGTCCCTCCAAGTGAGTTGACACTTCACCTGTGAGTCTTTTGGGGTCATATATTGTGTTCGGTACTCCCGGTGTGGCCTCTTTTATATCGGTGACACCTGACGTAGATTGGGAGAGCAATTCGTTGAGCATCTACGCTCTGTCCACCAGAACAGGCGGGATCTCCCAGTGGCCACTCATTTTAATTCCTCTTCCCATTCCCACTCTGATATGCCCATCCATGGCCTCCTCCACTGTTGAAAAATGGCTATACTTAGGTCGGAGGAACAACACCTTATATTTTGTTTAGGTAACCTCCAAACTGATGGTGTGAACATCAATTTCTCAAACCTCCAGGAATGCCTCCCTCCTCTCCCACGTCACCATTTCCCATCCTCTTGTCCCTCTCTCATGTTATCTACTTGCCTGCCCATTGCCTCCCTCTGGTGCTCCTTCCCCCCACCCCGTTTTTTCTTTCTTCCATGGCCTTCTGTCTCTTTCACCAATCAACTTCCTAGCTCTTTGCTTCATCCCTCCCCCTCCAAGTTTCACCTATTGCCTGGCGTTTCTCTCTCCCCTTCCTCCACCTTGCAAATCTACTCCATATCTTTTTTTCTCCAGTCCTGCTGAAGGATTTTGGCCCGAAACGTCAGCTCTACATTTTTCCATAGATGCTGCCTAGCCTGCTGAGTTCGTCCAGCATTTTATATGGTTGCTCAGATTTCCAGCATCTGTAGATTTTCTCTTGCTTGTGGTTCAAAAGCATCAATCCTATTTCCATTCAGAATCCCTTGTGGTGATTGAGGGGACAAAGTGCAGTGGTTTAAGTGCGTATGATTTAGTTAGACTTCAGGATTATGAAGTTGTGGAACTACTTACCTGGAAACTGTCAGCATCCAGGACATGACCTCTTCTCATCACTACCATCAAGGTTCAGGAGCCTGAAGACTCAACATTTCAGGAGCAGCTTCTTCCCATCTGCCATCAGGGTAATAGAGGTGTGGTGCAGTTAAAATCAGAAAGCAACAAATACTGGACTGAAAGTGTTGTATTTGAATGCACACAGCTTAAGAAATAAAATGGACGATCTTGAAATTCACCTACAGATTGGCAAGTATGACATTGTGGCCATCTCTGAAACTTGGCTGAAAGATGGCTACTACTGAGAGTTGAATGTCTAAGGATACATGGTGTACTGGAAAGTTAGATTTGTAGGCAGAGGTGGTGGTGTAGCTCTGTGTATAAGAAATAATATTAAATCATTAGGGATGACACAGGATCAGAAGGTGTGGACTCTATGAGTTGAGTTAAGAAATGACAAGGGTAAAAGGCAGTTGTGTACAGGCCTCCAAACAGCAGCTGGGATGTGGATTACAAATTACAGCAGGAGATAGAAAAGGCGTGTCAGAAGGGCAATGTTATGATAATTGTTGGGGATTTTAACATGAAAATGAATTGGGAATACCAAGCCACTACTGGACTTCAAGAGAGAGAATTTGTTGAATGTCTAAGGGATGGCTTTTTAGAACATCCGTCCCCTATCAAGAAGGCCTCAAAGCCCTCCGCTACCTTTTGGATAACAGACCCCACCAGTTCCCCAGCACCACCACACTCCTCCAGTTGGTGGAGCTTGTTCTAACTCTCAATAACTTCTCCTTTGGTTCTTCCCACTTTTTCCAGATCAAGGGCATAGCCATGGGCACTCGCATGGGCCCCAGCTATGCCTGCCTCTTTGTGGGTTATGTGGAACAGTCTATGCTCCAAATCTATACTGGCACCACTCCCCAACTTTTCCTCCGCTACATTGACAACTGCATTGGTGCTGCTTCCTGCACCCATGCTGAGCTCGTCAATTTCATCAACTTTGCCTCTAACTTTCACCCAGCCCTCAAATTCACTTGGTCCATCTCGGACACTTCTCTCCCCTTTCTTGATCTCTCGGTCTCCATCTCTGGAGACAGACTATCCACTGACATCTTCTACAAACCCACTGACTCCCATAACTATCTTGACTATACCTCTTCCCATCCTGCCCAATGCAAAAATGCCATTCCCTGTTCCCAGTTCCTCCGTCTCCGCCACATCTGCTCCCAGGATGAGGCTTTCCATTCCAGGACTTCTCAAATGTCCTCTTTCTTTCAGGATTGTGGTTTCCCTTCTGGAGTCAACAAAAATGCCCTCACCCACATCTCCTCCACTTCCCGCACTTCAGGCCTTAACCAATCTTCCTGTCACCACAACAGGGATAGGGTTCCCCTTGTCCTCACCTACCACCCCACCAGCCTCCGGATCCAACACATTATCCTCCGGAACTTCCGCCACCACCAAGCACATTTTTCCCTCCCTACCCCTCTCAGCTTTTCACAGGGATCGTTCCCTCCACAACTATCTGGTCCACACGTCCCTCCCCACAGAACTCCCACCTGGCACTTATCCTTGCAAGCACAAATGCTACACCTGTCCCCACACCTCACCCCTTACCACCATTCCGGGCCATAAACAGTCCTTCCAGGTGAGGCAACACTTCACCTGCGAGTCTGCTGGAGTCGGCTATTGCATCCGGTGCTCCCGGTGCGGCCTCCTCTACATCGGCGAGACCCGGCGCAGATTGGGGGACTGCTTCGTCGAGACCTCCCGGTTGCCACCCACTTCAACCCTGCCTCTCATTCCCATCTAGATATGTCCATACATGGCCTCCTCTACTGCCATGATGAGGCCAAACTCAGGTTGGAGGAGCAACACCTCATCCACCGTCTGGGTAGCCTCCAGCCTGGTGGTATGAACATTGAATTCTCCAATTTCTGGTAATTCCCTCCCCCTCCCCCTTCCCCTATCCCAGGTCCCTTTTTGCCTCTCTCCCCTTTCAACTTTCTGCTTCTTTATCTCTACAGTTCTTTCATGCTTATCCCCTCCGCCTCCCCCCTTTATCTTTCCTCTGATTGGTTTTCCACCTGGCGCCTCTAGGCCCTACCCCCTCCCCTATCTCTGTTACGGGGCTTCGCCCCTCTCTTCTCCCCCCCCCCCCCATTCCTGATGAAGGGTCTCGGCCCGAAACGTTGGCTACCCTTTTCTCACGGATGCTGCCTGACCTGCTGAGTTCTTCCAGCATTGTGTACGTATTCTTTGATCCACAGCATCTGCAGTTGTATTTTTGCTTTTTAGAACAGTTTGTTGTTGAGCCCACTAGGGGATCGGCTGTGCTGGATTGGTTATTGTGCAATGATCTGGCGGTGATAAGAGAGCTTAAGGTTAAGGAACCCTTAGGAAACAGTGATCACAATATGATCGAGTTCACTTTGAAATTTGAGAAGAAGAAGTTAAATCCCAATGTGTCAGTTTTTCAGAGAAATGAAGGAAATTAGAATGGCGTGAGAGGGGAACCGACCAAGGTTGACTGGAAAGGAACACTAGCAGGAAAGACAGCAGAGCAGCAATGGCTGGAGTTTCTGCGAAAAATGAGAGAAGTGCAAGACAGATATATTCCAAATAGGAAGAAATTTTTGAATGGAAGATGGACACTGACAAGGCTGACAGATGAAGTCAGAGCCAAAGTAAAAGCTAAAGAGGTGGAAGTACTGGCGCTTTTAAGAAATTTAAAAGTGGATAAATCTCCGGGTCCTGACAGGATATTCCCCAGGACCTTGAGGGAAGTTTGTGTAGAGATAGCAGGAGCTCTGACGGAGATCTTTCAGATGTCATTAGAAACGGGGATTGTGCCGGAGGATTGGCGTATTGCTCATGTGGTTCCATTGTTTAAAAAGGGTTCTAGAAGTAAGCCTGGCAATTATAGACCTGTCAGTTTGACATCAGTGGTGGGTAAATTAATGGAAAGTATTCTTAGAGATAGTATTTATAATTATCTGGATAGACAGGATCTGATTAGGAGTAACCAGCATGGATTTGTGCATGGAAGGTCATGTTTGACAAACCTTATTGAATTTTTTGAAGAAGTTACGAGGAATGTTGACGAGGGTAAGGCAGTGGATGTAGTCTATATGGACTTCAGCAAGGCCTTTGACAAAGTTCCACATGGAAGGTTAGTTAAGAAGGTTCAGTCGTTAGGTATTAATTCTGGAGTAATAAAATGGATTCAACAGTGGCTAGATGGGAGATGCCAGAGAGTAGTGGTGGATAATTGTTTATCGGGATGGAGGCCGGTGACTAGCGGGGTGCCTCAGGGATCTGTTTTGGGCCCAATGTTGTTTGTAATATACATAAATGATCTGGATGATGGGGTGGTAAATTGGATTAGTAAGTATGCCGATGATACTAAGGTAGGAGGTGTTGTGGATAATGAGGTGGGTTTTCAAAGCTTGCAGGGAGATTTATGCCGGTTAGAAGAATGGGCTGAACGTTGGCAGATGGAGTTTAATGCTGAGAAGTGTGAGGTTCTACATTTTGGCAGGAATAATCCAAATAGAACATACAGGGTAAATGGTAGGGCATTGAGGAATGCAGTGGAACAGAGAGATCTAGGAATAACAGTGCATAGTTCCCTGAAGGTGGAGTCTCATGTAGATAGGGTGGTGAAGAAGGCTTTTGGAACGCTGGCCTTTATAAATCAGAGCATTGAGTACAGAAGTTGGGATGTAATGTTAAAATTGTACAAGGCATTGGTAAGGCCAAATTTGGAATATTGTGTACAGTTCTGGTCACCGAATTATAGGAAAGATATCAATAAATTAGAGAGAGTGCAGAGACAATTTGCTAGGATGTTATCTGGGTTTCAGCACTTAAGTTACAGAGAAAGGTTGAACAAGTTAGGTCTCTATTCATTGGAGCGTAGAAGGATGAGGGGGGATTTGATCGAGGTATTTAAAATGTTGAGAGGGATAGATAGAGTTGACGTGAATAGGCTGTTTCCATTGAGAGTAGGGGAGATTCAAACGAGAGGACGTGATTTGAGAGTTAGGGGGCAGAAGTTTAAGGGAAACACGAGGGGGTATTTCTTTACTCAGAGAGTGATAGCTGTGTGGAATGAGCTTCCTGTAGAAGTAGTAGAGGCCAGTTCAGTTGTATCATTTAAGGTAAAATTGGATAGGTATATGGACAGGAAAGGAGTGGAGGGTTATGGGCTGAGTGCGGGTAGGTGGGACTAGGTGAGATTAAGAGTTCGGCACGGACTAGGAGGGCCGGAATGGCCTGTTTCCGTGCTGTGATTGTTATATGATTATATGGTTATAAAGAGAGCATACAAGGAAGTCAAAGTTAGTGGGAAGATAGACAAATGGGAAACTTTTAAGAACTTGCAGAAGGAAACTTAGGAAGTTCATTAGGAAGAAAAAATGAATTATGAAAGGAAGCTGGTGACTAATATCAAAGAAGATATTAAAATCTTTTTTTAAGTAAAAGAGAGTTGAGGGTAGATATAGGACCAATAGAAAATGACGCTGGAGGTATTGTAATGAGAGACGCAGAGATGGCAGAGGAACTGAATACGTATTTTTCTTCAGTCTTCACAGTGGAAGACATCTGCAATATGCCAGACATTCAAGAGTGTCAGGAAAGTGAAGTCTGTGCAGTGAAAATTATGACTAAAAAGGAGCTCAGGAAGCTTAATGGTCTGAGGGTGGATAAATCTCTTAGATTTGATGGAATGCACCCTCGGGTTCTGAAGGAAGTGGTTTGAGAGATTGTGGAGGCATTAACAATGATCTTTCAAGAATCGATAGACTCTGGCATTGTACCGGATGACTGGAAAAATGCAAATCTTACTCTGCTATTTAAGAAAGGTGGGAGGCAGCAGAAAGGAAACTAGACCTGTTAGCCTGATATCAGTGGTTGGGAAGTTGTTGGGATCGATTGTTAAGAATGAGGTCACGGCGTACCTGGAGGCACATGACAAGATAGGCCAAAGCCAACATGGTTTCCTGACAGGAAAATCCTGCCTGACAAACCTACTGCAATTTTTTGAGGAAACTACAAACAGAGTTGACAAAGGAAATGCATTAGATGTGGTGTACTTAGATTTTCAGAAGGCCTTTGACAAGGTGCCACACATGAGACTGCTGAGCAAGATAAGAGCCCATGGAATTACAGGGAAGTTACTAGCATGGGTGGAGCATTGGCTAGTCGGCAGAAAACAGAGTGGGAATAAAGGGATCCTATTCTGGCTGGCTGCCAGTTACCAGTGGAGTTCCACAGAGGTCAGTGTTGGGACTGTTGCTTTTTATGATGCATGTCAATGATTTGGGCTGTAGCATTAATAGATTCATGGCTAAATTTGCCAATGATACAAAAATAGGTGGAGGAGCAGGTGGTGTTGAAGAAGTAGAGAGCCTGCAGAGAGACATAGATAGTTTAGGGGAATGAGCAAAAAAGTGGCAAATGAAATACAGTGTTGGAAAGTGTATGGTCATGCACTTTGGTGTTGGAAATAAACGGGCAGACTATTATTTAGATGGGGAAAGAATTCAAAATGCAGTGATGCAAAGGGACTTGGGAGTCCTTGTGCAGGATACCCTGAAGGTTAACCTCCACGTTGAGTTGATGGTGAAACAGGTGATTGCAATGTTGGCATTCATTTCTAGAGATATAGAGTTTAAGAGCAGGGATGTGATGTTGATGCTCTGTAAGGCACTTATGAAACCACACTTGGAGTATTGTGTGCAGTTTTGGGCTCCTTATTTTAGAAAAGATATACTGACATTGGAGAGGGTTCAGAGAAGATTCACGAGAATGATTCCAGGAATGAAAGGGTTACTGTATGAGGAACGTCTGGCAGCTCTTGGGCTGTATTCACTGGAGTTCAGGAAAATGGGGGGGTGGGGGGGGGGGATCTCATAGAAACATTCCTAATGTTAAAAGGCCTGAACGGATTAGATATGGCAAAGTTAATTCCCGTGCTTGGGGAGTCTAGAACAAGAGAGGGTACAACTTCAGGATTGAAGAACGCCCATTTAGAAAATCGATGGGCCAAATGGCCTACTTCTGCTCCAAAACCTTATGGTCTATGGTGCTGCAAGACATGAGAGCAGAACTAGGCCATTTGGGATCAGTGCTGGGACCCTTATTATTTGTAACATTTATAAGTACTTCTGCTTCTATGTCTTATGGTCTTATGATTTCTGAATGCACCATGAAAACTACTGTACTTTTGCACTGTATTTCTTATTGTAACTTATCCATTTTTTATGTATTCTATTGTACTGCTGCTACAAAGCAACAAATTTCATGACTTGGCAGTATTAATAAAATTGGTTCTGATTCAGAAATAGTTAAGTAAAGGAAGGGTTAATGTATTTGTTGTGTGTGGAACCAATAGACCAGATGGACCTTTGAAATTTTACAGAACCTGTTTATTAATCAACTTCAATTAAAAATTATTCTTTTGGTACATCGATTGTGACTTTTAGAAAAGACTAAAACAGAAACATTTGTTTTTTCAGCTGGCCAAGAACGTAGGAAATACCAGTTTTAATGAAATTCTGGAAGCCAGTCTGCCGCATCCATCACCAAAGCCCACTCCACACAGTGACATGTAAGTACACTTGTGAAAGTTAAGGTGATTTAGAAATAGGTGACAATGGTGAGGGCATTCTTATTTATTTTGTGTGCATTGGTTTGAATTAAATTGTGTAATTTTGTTCCTCATACTAGAAAGTGATTTTATTAGTTTTAGCCCATGTACCAACCAGTTAAAGTGGTCTGAATTTTGGCATGAGCTCTCATTGTACAGAAATCTAGTTATCCTTCCCTAAGGCATGTTAGGAAAAAAACACTTTCTGGCAAAGTCTCTTGGACTTATTAGACTCTGGGGCTCCGTACAATGCAATTAGGTATTCAAAGCATATTCAAAACAAAAATATGCTAATTTTTGAAAGTAATTATTTCAGGTCATTCTTTTAAATAACTGAAAACCTTACTGCAAGCATAAATAGTTAAAAATATCAACATTTACTTTACTCTTACCTTACTTCCTTGCAGTCATAAAATCCACACAGATAAATGAACCTGCAGATCTTACAGCAGGTCCATTGAGGTGCTGGATCTGCAGGCAGATGTTCTAATTCAAATGGTGGGGACTTCTAGTAAGTTCATGCTTTGCTGCTGGGTTCCACAGCAAGAATCTGTTAGCTACTTTGTTCAGACCTCCTGGCAAAATCTAAGCCCATGGAGTACCATATGGTATGTCATTACTATTGTTATTAAGCAATTCGAGTACAAGAGTGAACTTTGGGAGATTCTATTTCTTAGTCACTTGGCTTGCAGCTTCTCAGAATTGCCCATGATGTGGAAGTCCAGGCCCCCATTATATTTTAAACACAATAAATTTTGCAGATACTAGAAATCCGGAATTACACACAAAGAAAATGCAGGAGGAACTCAACAGGTCAGGCAGCATCTATGAAGAGGAATAAACGGTTAACGTTTTGGGCTGAGACCCTTCATCAAGACTGGAAAGGAAGAGTGAAGCAACCAGATTCTGTCCTGATGAAGGGACTTGGCCTGAAATGTCGACTGTTTATTTCTCTCCATTGATGACTTGCTGAGTTCTTCCAGCATTTTGTGTGTGTGTGTGACCCAATATGTTTGTTCTTATTGTTCTTGTATGTTTGCTGCCATTGAGAAGGATCTACAGGATCCTTGGGTCCCACACCACTATGTTAAGGAACAATCATCACCATCGGGCTCCTGAACCAGCAAAATCAGAATTAGAGGCCTAGTGTTCCAGGTCCTGTCATTGGCAAGTCTGGAGTTGGAGGCCTGGAGCTCAAGGCCTTCATTCGTCATCCTCAGCAAGCCCTGGGATTCATACCAAAGACTGAAACACAAAGCTTGATCGGATGCTCAGAAGTTGAGACCTGCTGGCCAGAGCCCTGAATCTGCGAGTCTGCATGTCTACTGGGAAGTCGGAGGCTTCTGTGAATCCGTGAGTCCACTGGAGATTCAACCATTAGGCTCCTGAACCAGTGTGGTAGCTTCACTGACTTCAACACTGAACTGATTTCACAGCCTATAGACTCACTCTCATATTCTCTACAATTCATGTTGCTCGGTGTTTGTTAGTTAGTTAGTTAGTTAGTTATTTATTATTTGTTTTATTTTGTATTTGCATAGTTCATCATTTATACATTAATTTGTTTGCAACTCTTCGTGTGTAGTTTTTCATTGATTCAGTTGTATCTGTTTTTTCTACTGTGAATGCATGCAAGAAAATTAATCTCACGGTACTATATGGTAACATGTAATTTGATAATTAGTTTACTTTCAACTTTGAAATTTGGCTTGAATGTTTTTTCTAGTATTTTTGATATTTGTTCAAATAACCAAGGTATTTCAAAGTGTTCCCATGCAGGAATTTATTTATGCTCTTGACAATTTATAGCCCAGACAATTTTTCTCTGCATTGCCTTATTGCAGTCTCGAAATTTGAATGGACAGTTCCCAAACTGATTGGCTTTCCATGCCTGACTTGATTGTACAAAAGTTATGCATGAGATACTGGTGTCCTTTTTCAGAATTCCATTTGGTGTATCCTGAGAATTAGTCCAAGTAGTCATTGATACAGATTCATTTGTATTACTCACATCAAAACGTATAACATTAACAACCAACACAACCTAAAGATGTGCTGGGGGCAGCCAGTAAGTGTCGCCACACGTAGCATGCCCTCTCTGTTCACAGAACAAGAAGCACCAACCCCAGGCCAGGCTGTCTCCGGCCTCCACTGGACTCATGAATTCACAGAAGCCTCTGACTTACCTACTGGACATACAGACTCAGGGTTCTGGCCATCGGGCCTCAACTTCCAAAGATCCGATCAAGTTTTGCGCTTCAGTGCCGGACCTCGCTGATGACGAATGAAGGCTCTGAGCTCCAGGCCTTGAACTCTGGACTCACCAGTGACAGGACCCGAAACACTTGGCCTCAAACTCTGGTCTTGCTGACTTGTGTACTTAGAGAGTCAACAGCTCTCATGCCTCTTAAATGCATGGAACTCTGATCCTGGAACTCACTGAACTCATTCTCATTGGCTTTGGCAGTCATTCTCGCTGGCCTGCTGGCCCAGCATCCAGTCTCTGTTATCCTTCGTTCTACATCCACGTCACTGACCGTGTAGCGCAGAGCAGAGGCCTTGATTCCAGCATGACCTTTAACTCCCCCACATCCCTGTTCTTGAACTCTAACCTGACCCCTAACTGCCCTCTGTCATCAACAACATCCCAACTAACTTAAACTTTTTGGTCGCTATTATGAAAATATGTTTTTCATACACAGCCAGGAAAAGGGGCTAGGGTGGACAGAACGTTTAGGTTGGCATTGGGATGGGGGTGTGTGTGGGGGACATTTAGAATAAGAGAATGACACTCTTGTCACATCCATTTTCCACCACAGAGAGCTCACTTATCCCCAGTCTATAAGATCAAGATCCTCCCTGATGCACCCAAGTGCCCTGATATGCCACACCTCACACTGTGGTAGTCAGCCCTTTGTCCCTCCTTGAATTCCTAAAGTTACCCTTAATTCACAGGTGGCACATTTTCCAGTATGTATACACTGCACCTTCAGTGCCTACAGCCTAAATATCTATTAGTGCATCACTACATTGTCAATGTATCACACCCATTTTGGTTGTGTCTGCTCTGTGTATCTTCCTATCTTTCATTTTACTCTCTTCATACATCTTTTAAGGGATTTTTAGCATAGCTTTTGATGTATTCATTGCTCCGGAGAACTTTGCAATCCTGGCTAATATTTTACTAGAGGTTGCATAACTTTGATATGAAAATTATAAAAATACGACTGTCAAATCAGACTATTGATGATAAAAATCGTTTCACACTGAACTATTGAAATGATAGCTTACCTTTGATATAATGTTACTTCACAAGGCAATAAGACCATTCGGCCCATCGAGTCTGTTCCACCTTTCCATCATGGCTGATTTAGAATTCCTCTAACCCAATCTGTTTGCTTCTCTCTACAACATTTGACGCCCATATCAGTCAACCAGTCAAACTCTGCTTTAAGTATACCCAATGACTTGGCCTCCACAGCTGTCTATGGTAATCAGTGCCACAGATTCACCATCCTCTGGCTAAAAAAAAATCCTCCTCATCTCTGTTCTAAAGATCCTATTCTGAGGTTATGCCCTCCGGTCCTAGACTCCACCACTGTAGGAAACATCATCTCCACATCCTCTCTACTCAGCCTTTCAATATTCGGTTGGTTTCAGTGAGATCCCCCTCATTCTTCTAAGCTCCGGCGAGTACCAAACTCATGTTTATTCTCAACGTATAAAGCTATCAAACCCTCCATTGTTGCATTATCTCTAGTGGGAACATTGCAGCTGAAATTAGACCTGACTGTCTGCCATGTGGCAAAATTTGTTGAAATATCCTTATGCTTTCTCCACACTTTGAATGGTTTTTAATTAGATCTCTTCAGTGGGTATGTTCTGATCCAGATTATATTAGCCATACTCATGATGCTTCTGAAATCCTCACTGAGGGTTCAGCCGTGGGAACAGTTTCAAGTTGCTATGTGTCAACAACTCTGAAGATCTATTCTGGCCCAACATATCGATGCAGGTCCAAAGAAGGCATGTCAGTGGCAGTATTTCATTTGGCATTTGATGAGATTTGGTACGTTAACCAACAACTCCAGCAAATTTCTACAGATGTATCATGGAGAGCTTTTTAATTGGCTGCATCTCCTTCTGGTATGGAGAGGCCACTTCATAGGAAAAAGATGCAGAAGGATGCAAACTTAGCCAGCTCTATCATGGACACCAGCCTCCACACTATCAAGACATGTTCAGAAGGCAATGCCTTAAAAAGATGACGTTCATCATTGTGGACTGCTCTCCTCTTACCATCAAAGAGGAGGTACAGGAGCCTGAAGAGAGACACTCAACATGTTAGGAACAGCTTCTTCTCCACCACCATCAGATTACTGAATGGTCCATGAACCCATGTACACTACCTCACTATTTTTGTTTTCTTTTTGCACTACTTCGTTTATTTTCTTATATACACACTGAACAAATGTTCAAAAATCTGTAAATCAAAGATGCTTTCAAAAATAATGAAAAGTTTCTAAGTATCAAAAAAATTGCTATAAAAGAGTGGTAAAGAGTAAAAAAAACTAAATCAAATCAATATTTGGTGTGACCACCCTTTGCCTTTAAAACTGCATCAGGCCTATTAGTTACACTGTTGTGCAGTTTTTTTAAGAAAATTGGCTGGTAGGTTGTCCAAGCATCTTGGAGAATGTGCCACTGTTTTGCAGACCTTGGTTGTCTCCCTGCTTCTGACTCTCCAGGTTATGTCAGGCAGCAACAATGATGTTGAGATCAGGGCTCTGAGGAGACCATACCACCTGTTGCAGAACTTTGTATTTTTGCTGAAGATAGTTCTTTATAACCATGGCTGTGTGTTTGAGGTCATTGCCTAGCTGCAGAATGATGTTGGGACAGATCAGACACTTCCCCTGATGGTATTGTTTGATGGATGAGAATCTCAGCATTGAGAATTCCATTAATTCTGACCAGATCACCAACTCCATTTACAGAAATACTGAACCCAGTTTGCAGGGAGCCTCTGCAGTGTTCATTGTTGGCTGCAACCACGCTCTCCAGCACTTCTGTGGTCAAACGATCTCCTGTTTGTGCCAAATATTAACTCATCAGTCCAGAGTACTTGCTACCATTGTTCAGTACCACAGTCCTTGTATTTTAGTGCAGAGATGAGTCTCTTGGCTTTGTTTTCACATTGGAGGTATTGGTTTTGGCAGCAACTCTTCTATGAAGACCATTTCTGACAAGACTTCTCTGGAGTGTACTTGGGTTCCAGTGGTTTCTGAGAGTTCAAAACTGATAGCAGTGCTGGATTTCTTCCATTTTAGAAGGGACGTCGATTTGATGTATCACTCATCTGCTGCACTCAGTTTCCATGGCCGACCACTGCATTTCTGGTCCTCAGCCTCGCTTGTTCCTTTGTGCTTCTTCTGAAGAGCTGGACAGCACGTCTTGAAACTTGTGTCTGCCACAAAATTCTACTTGCAAGAGACCTTGCTGTCAGGATGACCAGCTTGCGTCATGTTGCTATGCTTACTCTTGCCATGGTGTAAGAATTGATGATTTGAAGATGATAAACTGTTAGTTCTGCTACACCCTCACCTTTTTGTTCAGTTATCCCGCCCAGTTTGTTTTCTACTACATCTGTTTCTGTTACAGTTAATCAGTTTAGTTCATTCAACTCATTATGTCGTTGATCATTAGCACCTGTTTGTTATCTTTGTTTAATTATGCACTGAGCTTATTATACTTACAAAGTCATCAAGTTTTTATTTGAAAAGTGGTCTATTACTTAATATGTTAATCTTTTAACAAAATGCAAAGTTTTCTCAATAACATTTAATTTTTTTTGGAAAATGAATGTTTGGAAATCTAAACTTACCCTTTTCTAGTAATGCATTAATGCAGAAGACAAAAAATAAACATCTCAAAATTTATATTAAAAAATATAGGGTGCATAAAATTTTTGACTGCTCGTTTCCACGGATGCTGCCCGACCTGCTGAGTTCCTCCAGCTTGTTGTACGTGTTGCTTTGACCCCAGCATCTGCAGTGTACTTTGTGTTTACTGTATATTGTTCTTTTTGTAATATATATCAGTTTTAATATATTGTACTGTTCTCCTGCCGCAATACCATAAGACCATAAGATATGGGAGCAAAATTAAGCAATTTGTCCCATCAAGTTTGTTAGATAGATAGATAGATAGATAGATACTTTATTCATCCCCATGGGGAAATTCAACTTTTTTCCAATGTCCCATACACTTGTTGTAGCAAAACTAATTACATACAATACTTAACTCAGTAAAAAAAATATGATATGCATCTAAATCACTATCTCAAAAAGCATTAATAATAGCTTTTAAAAAGTTCTTAAGTCCTGGCGGTAGAATTGTAAAGCCTAATGGCATTACATTCTGCTATTTCATCATGGCTGATCCATTTCCCTCTCAGCACCAATCTCCTCCCTTCTCCCTTCATGCCCTGACTCATTAAGAATCTTACCAACTTCTGCCTTAAATATGCCCAATGACTTGGCCTCCATATCTGCCCATGGCAACGAATTCCACAGATTCACCACTATCTGGCTAAAGAAATTCCTCCTCATCTGTGTTCAAAATGGATGTCCCTCTATTCTGATGCTGTGTCCTCTGTTCTTAGACTCCCCCACCTAGGAAACATCCTCTCCACGTTCACTTTATCAAGGCCTTTCAACATTTGATAGGTTTCAATGAGATCCCCCTTTCATTCTTCTGAATTCCAGCGAGTACAGGCCCAGAGCCATCAAAAGCTTCTCATATGATAAGTCTTTCAGTTGCGGAATCATTTTTGTAAACCTCCTTTGAACTCTTTCCAATGTCAGCGCATCGTTTCTTAGATTAGCAGCCCAAAACTGTGCACAGTACTCTGAAGTGAGGCCTCACCAGTGCTTTATAAAGCCTCGACATTACAGCCTTGTTTTTATACTGTAGTTCTTTCTAAATGAAGTGACTGGAGGGATTGTGGAAGGCATTTGCCTTCCTTACCGCTGACTCAACCTGTAAATTAACCTTTAGGGAATCCTACATGAGGACTCGCAAGTCCCTTTACACCTCAGATATTTGAATTTTCTCTCCACTTAGAAAATCGTCTACACTTTTATTTCTCCTAACAAAGTGCATGGCCATACACTTCCTGACACTGTATTCCAACTGCCCTATAGTTTTCTTTCTTCTGCCTGCCTGTCTCTACTTGAAAAGTGGAAAGACCTTTGCAATTGTCTAGTCCTCTGGAATCATGCCAGAATCAAGTGATTCTTGAAAGATCATTACTAATGCCTCCACAATTTCTCTAGCCACCCCTTTCAGAACCCTGAGCATATGGGCCAGGTGACTTACCTACCTTCAGACCTTTCAGTTTCCAAAGTACCTTCTCCTTAGATATGACAACTTCATTCACTTCTGCCTCTTGACACACTGGAATGTCCAGTATACTGCTAGTGTCTTCCCCATTGAAGACTAATGCTTTTACAGTTCTTCCACAATTTCCTTGTCCCACATTACTACCTCTCCAACATCATTTTTCAGCGGGCTGATATGTACCCTCGCCTCTTTTACATTTCATGTATCTGAAGAAACTTTTGGTATCAGAATCTGATTGGAAAGCTGAGCCTACTGGGCCTGAACTCTTCCCTCTGCAACTGGTTCCTAGACTTCCTGACTGGGAGACCTCAGTCAGTCCGGATCGGAGGCAGCATCTCCAACACCATCACACTGAGCACGGGCCCCCCCCCCCACCCCAGGGCTGCGTGCTCAGTCCACTGCTGTTCATTCTGCTGACCCACGACTGTGCTGCAACACACAGCTCGAACCACATCATCAAGTTCGCCGATGACACGACCGTGGTGGGCCTCATCAGCAAGAACGACGAGTCAGCTTACAGAGAGGAGGTGCAGCGGCTAATGGACTGGTGCAGAGCCAACAACCTGTCTCTGAACGTGAACAAAATAAAAGAGATGGTTGTTGACTTCAGGAGGGCATGGAGTGACCACTCCCCACTGAACATCGACGGCTCCTCGGTCAAGATCGTTAAGATCACCAAATGTCTTGGTTTTCACCTGGTGGAGAATCTCACCTGGTCCCTCAACACCAGCTCCATAGCAAAGAAAGCCCAGCAGCGTCTCTACTTTCTGCGAAGGCTGAGGAAAGTCCATCTCCCATCCCCCATCCTCATCATATTCTACAGGGGTTGTATTGAGAGCATCCTGAGCAGCTGCATCACTGCCTGGTTCGGAAATTGCACCATCTCGGATCGCAAGACCCTGCAGCGGATAGTGAGGTCAGCTGAGAAGATCATCGGGGTCTCTCTTCCTGCCATTACAGACACTTACACTGCACGCTGCATCCGCAAAGCATTTTGAAGGACCCCATGCACCCCTCATACAAACTCTTCTCTCTCCTGCCACCTGGGAAAAGGCACCAAAGCATTCGGGCTCTCACGACCAGACTATGTAACAGTTTCTTCCCCCAAGCTATCAGACTCCTCAGTACCCAGAACCTGGACTGACACCTTACTGCCCTATTGTCCTGTTTATTATTTATTGTAATGCCTGCACTGTTTTTGTGCACTTTATGCAGTCCTGGGTAGGTCTAGTCTAGCGTATTTTTTTTCTGTGTTGTTTTTTACGTAGTTCAGTCTAGTTTTTTGTAATGTGTCATGTAACACCATGGTCCTGAAAAAACATTGTCTCATTTTTACTATGTACTGTACTAGTAGTTATGTTCGAAATGACAATAAAAGTGACGACTTGACTTAATGCTATTGGCTAGTTTGCCTTTGTATTCAGCCTTTTTCTTTATGACTTTTTAGTTGCCTTCTTTTGGTTTTTAAAATCTTCCCAATCATTTAACATCAACCTTCTTTTACCAATCTAACTGCATATTGAAATTTTTGCTATATTATCAGAATCAGAATCAGGTTTAATATCACGGGCATGTGACGTGAAATTTGTTAACTTAGCAGCAGCAGTTCAATGCAATACATAATATAGAAGAGAAAAAATAAAAATAATTAATAAATAAGTAAATCATTTACAGTATATTTATATTGAATAGATTTTTTAAAATGTGCAAAAAAACAGAAATGCTGTATATTCAAAAAAGTAAGGTAGTGTCCAAGGGTTCAATGTTCACTTAGGAATCGGATGGCAGAGGGGAAGAAGCTGTTCCTGAATCACTGAGTGTGTGCTTTCAGGCTTCTATACCTCCTACCTGACGGTAACAGTGAGAAAAGGGCATGCCCTGGGTGCTGGAGGTCCTTAATAATGGACGCTGCCTTTCTGAGACACTGCTCCCTGAAGGTGTCCTGGGTACTTTGTAGGCTAGTACCCAAGATGGAGCTGACTAGATTTACAACCCTCTGCAGCTTCCTTCAGTCCTGTGCAGTAGCCCCCCCATACCAGACAGTGAGCAGCCTGTCAGAATGCTCTCCACAGTACCTTTGTCAAGGTTTTTGAGTGTATCTCTTGACATGCCAAAACTCTTCAAACTCCTAATGAAATACAGTCGCTGTCTTGCCTTCTTTGTAACTACATCAATATTTTGGGACCAGGTTTGATCCTCAGAGATCTTGACACCCAGGAACTTGAAACTGCTCACTCTCTCCACTTCTAATCACTTTATGAGGATTAGTATGTGTTCCTTAGTCTTACCTTTCCTGAAGTCCACAATCATCTGTTTCATCTTACTGACGTTGTGCCAGGTTGTTGCTGCAGCACTACTCCACTAGTTGGCATATCACACTCCTGTGCACTCTCTAATCACCACCTGAGATTCTACCAACAATGGTTGGTATCATCAGCAAATTTACAGATGGTATTTGAGCTATGACTAGCCACACAGTCATGTGTAAACAGAGAGTAGAGCAGTGGGCTAAGCACACATTCCTGAGATGCGCCAGTGTTGATCGTCAGCGAGGAGTGTATGTTATCACTAATCCTCACAGACTGTGGTCTTCCAGTTCGGAAGTTGAGGATCCAATTGCAGAGGGAGATACAGAGCCCTAGGTTCTGCAACTTCTAAGTCAGGGTTGTGGAAATGATGATATTAAATGCTGAGCTATAGTCAATGAACAGCATCCCGACTTAGGTGTTTGTGTTGTCCAGGTGGTCTAAAGCCGCGAGGAGAGCCATTGAGATTGTGTCTGTCGATGACCTATTGTTTCAAATTGCAATGGATCCATGTCCTTGCTGAGGCAGGAGTTCAGTCTAGTCATAACCAACCTCTCAAAGCATTTCATCACTATTGTTGTGAGTGCTATCGGGCGATAGTCCTTAAGGCCGCTCACATTGTTCTTCTTAGGCACTGGTATAATTGTTGCCTTTTTGAAGCAAGTGGGAACTTCTGCCTGCAGCAGTGAGAGGTTGAAAATGTCTTTGGATACTCCCGCCAGTTGGTTGTCACAGGTTTTCAGAGCCTTACCAGGTACTCCATCGGGACCTTCTGCCTTGCGAGGGTTCACTCTCTTTAAAGGCAGCCTAACATCAGCCTCTGATCACAGGTGCAGCAGGGATCTTCACAGCTGTAGTTCTGTTCTCCTTGTCAAAGCAGGCATAGAAGGCATGGAGTTCATGTGCTAGTGAAGCATCGCGGCCATTCATGCTATTGGGTTTCGCTTTGTAGAAAGTGATGTCATGAAAACCCTGCCAGAGTTGCCGTGCATCTGATGTCACCTCCAACCTTGTTTGAAATTGTCTCTTCACCCTGGAAATAGCCCTCCGCAAATCATACCAGGTTTTCTGGTACAGGCCTGGGTCACCAGACTTGAATGCCACAGATCTAGCCTTCAGCAGACGACGTACATCCTGGTTCATCCACGGCTTTTGGTTTGGGAATGTACAGTAAGTCTTTGTAGGCACACACTCATCCACACAGGTTTTAATGAAATCGGTAACAACTGCAGCATACTCATCCAGGTTCGAAGATGAAGCCCTGAATACAGTCCAGTCCACTGATTCAAAGCAGTCCTGTAGGCGCTCCTGTGCTTCCCTTGTCCAGACCTATTGGTGCTGCAGTCTGCAGTCTCTGCCTCTACTGGAGTAGAAGTACAGCCAGGTGATCAGACTTCCCAAAGTGAGGGTATGGAATAGCACAGTAGGCATTCCTGATGGTGGTGTAGCAATGGTCCAGTGTGTTGTTTCTTCTGGTATTGAAAGTGATCTGTCGATGGTAATTGCTTAGTGATTTTTTTTTCAGACTGGCCTGGTTAAAATCTCCCAAAATGATGGTGAAGGTGTTAGGTGTTTGGTGCATGTTGATCCCATTGCTCAGATCATCGAAAGCCTGATTGACATCGGCCTAAGGTGGAATGTATGCTGTTAGCAAAATGACTCCAGAGAGCTCCCGTGATAGGTAAAAAGGACAGCACTTAGCTGCTAGAGATTCCAGTTCTGGTGAGCACAATTGGATCAGCACTGATATATTTGCGCACCAAGAAGAGTTAATCATGAGGCATACTCCTCCACCTCTGCATTTGAGAAACTCTATAGATCTATCCTGACGGTGTATAGTAAACCCATCGATCTGAATCGCTGCACCCGTTACGGAAAGAGTTAACCAAGAGTCCGTGATGCAAAGGAGAGACACAGTCGTAATGTCCCTCTGATTCAGCACCCTAGCTCAAAGATCATCGATTTTATTCACCAGAGACTGCATGCTTGCCAGCGAGATGGTCAGTATAGGGAGTTTAAAACCCCATTTCCTTAAACGCACTTGTAAACCTGCTCTGCACCCTCGCTTCCTCTGAGGTATCCTACATGGGTGCTTCTGACCACAATTGGTGTTGTTTCCATCAGTTTTAAGCAGCAATAGTTTGCTTAAGTGCATTAAGACATCTTTGTTGACTGTACTGACCTTGGAAGCAGTTGAGCTTTTTAGCTGTATCAAGCTGAAACAGGAATATTTAACCATATCCATTGAGAGTACTGCTGCTACTCGAGTCGCCCCTAGGCGTTCCAGACATAAATAGGCCCTTTCTTTGTTTGACTTCTCTCATCAGCCAAGGATGCATCATCCTGTCTTTAGAATACTGCTGTTTCTTTGGGGCAAATCCATTCTATGCCTTCCGAATTGCTCCCAGAAACTCCAACCATTGCTGCTCTGCTGTTATGCCTGCTCGTATTTCCTTCCTATCAGTTTTGGCTAGCTCCTCTCTCATGCTTCTATAATTCCCTTTACTCCATTGCAATACTGCTACATCTGACTTTAGCTTCTCTTCAAATTGCAGGGTGAATTCTATAATATTATGAAAGAATATTATGAGCATATTATCACTGACCCCTAGTGTTCCTTTACCTTAAGCTCTCTAATCAGTTCTGGTTCATTGCACAACACCCAATTGTGAATAACTCATTCCATGGTGGGCTTAACCATGAGCTGCTCTAAAATGCCATCTCAGATCCATTCTACAAATTTACCCTTTTAGGGTCCAGCATCAACTTTATTTTACCAATCTAACTGCATATTGAAACAGTTTTTTTAGCTCTTCCTTCAACAATTTTACACTTTCCGATATGATGTTACCTCTTTCTAATGATTTGATTTCATTTTTTTTTACCAACAGTCACCCCACCCCTCTGCCTACCTGCCTGTCCTTCAATACAATGTGCATCCTTGGATGTTAAGCTCCCAGCTATAATTTTCTTTCAGCTATAATTCAGTGCGCCCACAACATCATACATTCCAATTTGTAACTGTACTATAAGTTCATCTACCTTATTCCATATATTCAAAATATAACACCTTCAGTCCTGTATGCATCACCCTTTTCAATCTTGACTCCCTTTTACATTGCAACTCCTTCCATTGACTGCAATTTTGACTGTTCATCAGCCTGTCTTTGCTAGCATTCTTACTACACACTGCCTCTGTTAGTAAACCAACTACCCCATCCTCAGCACTATCACTCCATTATTCATCCCCCTGCCAAATTAGTTTAAACCCTCCAGAATCGCTGTACCAAACTTGCTTGCAAGGTCACCCTCAGGTTAAGGTGTAACCCCTCCCTTTTGAACAGATTGTAGCTTCCCCAGAAGAGATCCCTATGATTGAGAAATCTGAAGACCTGCCCCTTTCACAAGTTTATCTGCAAAATCATCCTATTCTTATCCTCACTGGCACGTGGTACAAACAGTATCCAGAGATTACTACCCTAGACATCTTACTTTTCGGCTTTCTATCTAGTTCTCTAAAATCTCTCTTCACGATCTCCTCACCTTTCCTCCCCGTGTCATTGGTGCCAATATGTACCATGATTCAGCTGCTAACCCTCCCCCTTTAGAGTGGCATGGACACAATGTGAGACATCTCTGACCCTGGCACCTGGGAGGCAACATACCATCCAGGTATCTCTATTGTCTCTATTCCTCTAACTGTGGAATCTCCTATCACTACTGCAGTCTTCTTCACCTCTCTTCTCTTATGAGCTGTAGCACCAGATTCAGTGCCAGAGATCCGGTCACTGCAGCTTCCACGTGGTAGGTCGTAAATCAACGATATCCGGAAAGGTATACGTATTGTTGAGGGGAACGGCGATAGCAACAAACTTCACTACATGTTAGCGAAGCAGTCTCAACGGCTCTCCGCACGGCTTCAGACCAGCTGGACAACACAAACACCTACATCAGGATGCTGTTCATCAACTATAGCTCAGCATTTAATATCATCATTCCCACAATCCTAATTGAAAAGTTGCAGAACCTGGACCTCTACCTCCCTCTGCAATTGGATCCTCGACTTCTTAACCAGAAGATCACAATCTGTGCAGATTGGTGATGACATATCCTCCTCGCTGGCAATCAACAGTGGCGCACCTCAGGAGTGTGTTCTTAGCCCACTGCTCTACTCTCTATATACACATGACTGTGTGGCTAGTCATAGCTCAAGTACCATCTGTAAATTTGCTGACGATACAACCATTGTTGGTAGAATCTCAGGTGGTGACAAGAGGGCGTACAGGAGTGAGATATGCCAACTAGTGGAATGGTGCCGCAGCAACAACCTGGCACTCAACATCAGTAAGACAAAAGAGCTGATTGTGGACTTCCAGGAAGGGTAAGACAAAGGAATACATACCAATCCTCACAGAGGAATCAGAAGTGGAGAAAATGAGCAGTTTCAAGTTCATGGGTGTTAAGATCTCTGAGGATCTAACCTGGTTCTAACATATCAATGTAGTTATAAAGAAGGCAAGACAGTAGCTATACATCATTAGGAGTTTGAAGAGAATTTGCATGTCAACAAATACACTCAAAAGCATCTATGGTTATACCTTGGAGCGCATTCTGACAGGCTGCATCACTGTCTGGTATGGAGGGGCTACTGCACAGGACCGAAAGAAGCTGCAGAAGGTTGTAAATCTAGTCAGCTCCATCTTGGGTACTAGCCTACAAAGTACCCAGGACACCTTTAGGGACCAGTGTCTCAGAAAGGCAGCGTCCATTACTCAGGACCTCCAGCACCCAGGGCATACCCTTTTCTCACTGTTATCATCAGGTAGGAGATACAGAAACCTGAAGGCACACACTCAGCATTTCAGGAACAGCTTCTTCCCCTCTACCATCCAATTCCTAAATGGACATTGAATCCTTGGACACTACCTCACTTTTTTTTAATATACAGTATTTGTTTTTGCAGGTTTTTTAATCTATTTAATATACATAATTGATTTACTTGTTTATTTAATATATTTTTTATTTTAATTATTTTTTTGTCTCTACTAGTTTATGTATTTCATTGAACTGCTGCTGCTAAGTTAACAAATTTCTCGTCACATGCTGGTGATAATAAACCTGATTCTGATTCTGTTAATAAATCTAATTCTAAAATCCAAAGCATCACTACATAGGAGTAGGTGTTCAAGCTGAACTCTTCACCATTTAAATTTGCAAATGATTTAAAAACTAACCTTAATAGCATAGATTAGGCTTGTTGTCTCCATGTTGATTAAATTGGTAATATTTGGTACTCCTTGGAAATTTAACATTAGGTTACTTATTTGGGTTCCCGTTCAAATGCTTGGAAATAAATCTCAAGCATATCTGCCTAGTTGGAGTCAGTGCTCCTTTCTGGAGAATTTACAGAAGATGTGAAATTGCTCCAACCTGTTGGTGACGACAGGATTTAAATAATCCTGTGTGCATGGTTTCAATACAGAACTGCTCATTGGCAGTTACATGAAAATTTTCTCATTCAATAAATCTGAGTGTTCAATTGTAATTAAATCAGGAGAAATCTTATCACTGGCAGTCAAACTGCATGAGCACCTTGTTAGAGATTGTGGAATATCCATAACTCTAGCATTATATGAAAATGGTCAGTGGAATATCAATTAGTTGTTGGATGTTTATTTTGTCTTTTCAAAAAATTGTGAATTTTTCAGTTGCATAATTTTGTTTTCTTTAAACAGGACTGCACGTAAAGAATACATTCATGCAAAGTATGTAGATCATAAGTTTGCCAGAAGATTGTGCAACTCTTCTGCAGCTAAGATGAATGAGTTGTTAGAATCTGTGAAATCAAGAGATTTACTTGCACTAATTCAAGTCTATGCAGAGGGAGTTGAACTAATGGAACCACTACCTGATTTTGGCCAGGTGAGAAATATTAACTTTTTTACCTTCCTGGAATTGTATCTCTCATTGTATACAGCAAGTACGTATATGATTTGTAACTCATTTTAAGTTTGATCAGTAAACTTTATTTTTTATATACATTTCAACTTGGCCCAGTACACAGGCATCTCCAAACCTATTTCACTCTACATGAAATAATAGACATTCAGCAAGATAGAAAAAAATATATATTTTATCAACTAGGGCTGAGTCAGAGCATCCTACTGCTATGTGGCACCATGTGCAGAATTTAACCTGTCCTTGTTAATCCTGGTCAGAAGAGACAGAGTTCCAGCTCTGAATTCCAATAGCTATATGCTAAGCATTACAGATTAGGTAAGGGTTACTGCCCTGGAAGATAGGTTTGTAACTTATTTGTCTGTTAATAAGCCAAAAATACTTCACTTTCCTCTACATGAAAATACTTTTTCCTGATCTCTTTCATTTCTTCTGGCACCTCTAAAGATTAAAGCAGGTGTGAGGAAATGATTGTGAGACTATTTAAGAAACATAATCAATAATAGCTGCAGTTAAAATGTATTTCACTGGCATGGAAATGAATAACATCTGGTTAAGTTTGGCACTTCTGAAGATGTGTGACATTTTACTGGTAGTTCAGAAGTAAATTGTGGTAAATTATCAGCATAAGCAATGAAGAGGTGAGCGAAATTGACATACTTTGAGTTGGAGCCACACTAGTTGGAATGAATATTTTCGGAGGGGAGAAGACTGGACAGAGGAGTTCTGATGCCCATCCAGCTGGCCCGGGTGTGAGGGTGGATCATTCTAAGCGCCGAGCCGATTTGGAGAGGTTGAGAATGGCTTCTTTGGCAGTGGAATCTATGTCCGAAGCAATTCGCCACGGCGAGGCCCAGGTCCTAATGCGAGGTTTGGACAATTTAACCCAACAATTTCTCTGGGTAACCCAAACAAATACACCTCATGTGCTCCTTGATGTGGTTTTCACCATGCGTCCCGTCTAGCCAATATATGTTGCTCTGCATTCACAGGGAATCCTGTAAACTCCAGCCATCCTGAGTCCCAGGTCACCTTGACCCGCATAAGCTGTGATTTGAGCTTCATTACAGGTTTGTGGATGGTATTAACCAGCAGTAGTAGAACATCGCATTCGCAATGGCCATAGGATTGACTTCAGCACAAAACTGTAAAGAGCCTCAAAGGCTTCTGGGACTGCGTGGTGAAGGAAGCCTTTGAAATAAAACTAGAGGAAAAGAATTTTAATAAAGACAAAGGTCTTGATCTAAGTTTGAACTGGAATTTGATTGTAAACAAGGTGGAACAGCGGAAACCTGATTGGTTGAGGACTAACCAATCAGGAGTGATGGACCCTGGGAGTATAAATACTACTTGACATGCCCAAGCATCATCCCTGATAAGGATGGCAGAGTTTGTCATCAAAACGCCGGTTAAAATCAATACCTGTACCCGGCTGGAAGCCCAAGAAGAGTTTATTCATTATATACGCTGGGAAAGCACTAGATATTATTTCAAATCTCAAGGTTGTTTAATTTATGCATTCTTTGATAATAAATGCATTTTGAATAAAGAGCCAATGATTCAGGCTGAAACACTTCAGGACTGGAAAGGAAGGGGGAAGAAACCAGAATAAGAATGTGGGAACATGGGAAGGAGTACAAACTCCCTGTTTAGAAAATAGTCCATACATTTATTTCCACTACCAAAGTGCATGGCCATGCATTTTCCAACATCATATTTCATTTGCCATTTTCTTGCCCATTCTCCTAATCTAATGGTGCCGCAGCAACAACCTGGCACTCAACGTCAGTAAGACGAAAGAGCTGATTGTGGACTTAGGGAAGGTTAAGACAAAGGAACACATACTAATCCTCATAGAGGGATCAGAAGTGGAGAGAGTGAGCAGCTTCAAGTTCTTGGGTGTCAAGATCTCTGAGGATCTAAGCTGGTCCCAACATATTGATGTACCGTAGTCATAAATAAGGCAAGACAGCGGCAATACTTTATTAGGAGTTTGAAGCGATTTGGCATGTCAACAAATATACTCAAAAACTTCTATAGTTGTACCGTAGAGAACATTCTGACAGGCTGCATCACTGTCTGGTATGGAGGGGCTACTACACAGGACCAAAAGAAGCTGCAGAAGGTTGTAAATCTAGTCAGCTCCATCTTGGGTACTAGCCTACAAAGTACCCAGGACATCTTTAGGGAGCAATGTCTCAGAAAGGCAGCGTCCATTACTAAAGACCTCCAGCACCCAGGGCATGCCCTTTTCTCACTGTTACCATCAGGCAGGAGGTACAGAAGCCTGAAGGCACACACTCAGTGATTCAAGAACAGCTTCTTCCCCTCTGCCATCCGATTCCTAAATGGGTATTGAAGCTTTGGACACTACCTCACTTTTTTAAATTCACAGTATTTCTGTTTTTGCACATTTTTTAATAGTCTATTCAATATATGTAATTAATTTACTTGTTTATTATTATGTTTTTTTATTTTTTCTCTCTGCTAGATTATGTATTGAACTGCTGCTGCTAAGTTAACAAATTTCACGTCACATGCCGGTGATAATAAACCTGATTCTGATTCTGTCTTAAGTCCTTCTGCATCCTACCTGGTTCCTCAACACTACCTGCCCCTCCACCAATCTTTGTATCATCTGCAGACTTGACAACGAAGCCATCAATTCCATCATCTAAATCGCTTACATATAGCTTAAAAAGAAGTGGTCCCAACACCAACCCCTGTGGAACACCACTAGTCACCGGCAGCCAACCAGAAAAGGATCCTTTTATTCCCACTCACTGCTTCCTACCTATCAGCCAATGTTCTGACCATGTTAGTTACTTTCCTGTAATACCATGGGCTCTTAACTTGATAAGAGTTACCTTGTCAAAGGCCTTCTGAAAATCCAAACATATCATCCGAATATCCACTGCATCCCCTTTATCTATCCTACTTGTAGTCTCCTCAAAGAATTCCAACAGGTTCGTCAGGCAGGATTTTCCCTGAAGGAAACCATGCTGACTTTGTATTGTCTTGTCCTGTGTCGCCAAGTACTCCATCACCTCATCCTTAACAATTGACTCTTAATATCTTCCCAGCCACTGAGGTCAGGCTAACTGGTCTATCATTTCCTTTCTGCTGCCTTCCTCCTTTCTTAAGGAGTGGAGTAACATTTGCAATTTTCCAGTCCTCTGGCACCATGCCAGATTCCAGTGATTTTTTTTTAAGTTCATTTATAGTGCCACCACAATCTCTAATGCTATCTCTTTCAGAACCCTAGGGTGCAGTTCATCTGGTCTGGGTGATTTATGTACCTTTAGGTCTTTCAGCTTTTTGAGCACTTTCTCTCTTGTGACAGTAACTGCACCCACTTCTCTTCCTTCACACACTACAACATCAGGCATACTGCTAGTGTCTTCCACATTGAAGACTGACACAAAATACTCATTTAGTTCAGCAGCCATCTCCTTGTCCCCCGTTAGTATTTCTCCAGCCTCATTTTCTCACGGTCCTATATCCACTCTCATTTCTCTTTTATTTTTAACATACTGGAAAGAACTTTTACTATCCACTTTGATATTATTTGCTAGCTTGCTTTCATATTTCATCGTTTCCTTTATAATGGTTTTTTTAGCTTGCTCTCTACATTTTTAAAAACTTCCCAATCCTCTACCTTCCCACTAATTTTTGCTTTGTTATTTGCCCTTTCTTTAGCTTTTACAATAGCTTTGACTTCCCTTGTCAGCCACGGTTGTACTATTTTACCATTTGAGTATTTCTTCATTTTTGGAATACACATGTCCTGCACCTTCCTCATTTTTTCCAGCCAAACAAGGACCCAAGTTCACAATGGTGTCAGTCACAGAAAACAAAACATCCCCTGATTGGATGGTTCACTTCCCAAAGATTACTTCTACAGAAAGACTATTACATGAAATATCCTACAACGTTAGCAGTGAAACTTTTACATTCTCCCCCCTCCAAAAATCGTCATGCCCTCATGACTTTGAAATAGTTTATCATCCCTTCATGAATAACACAAAGTTTCAAAGGAATTTTGTGATGCCAGGATCTCAGATCCAGGTGTAAATCCAGGTATATCTTACTGTATATACTATTTATTAAAAATCACTGTAAATTGCACATTGCACATTCAGATGGAGACGTTAAGTTCAGTCTAGTCTTTTCCACTGCTTGTCCTCCGGTTCTTCCACGTCCATCACAGGTGTAAAGTCCAGGTCAGGCTCAGGGTCAACATGTACCTCTTGTCCCAGAGGTAGAAGGTGGTTCCAGTGGAGAATCTTGACTGGTCCATTTCCATCCTCTGGTTTCACCCTGAAACTGATACGTTTGGCATCTGACTCCACCACATAGGGCATAGCTGGCCAGCGATCAGCTAATTTATGCTTCCCAGGTAGCCCCAAAATCTTTATGAGGACTCAGTCTTTAGGCATCAGTAGGGAGAACCTAACCTTTTGATCATATCTCTTCTTATTTCCTTGAATTTGCTTGGTAGCAGAGACCTCGGCTCGTTCATAAGCCCTATGCAGTTCCCTCCTCGTATCAGACACATAATTCATAATTCTGTGCCAAATCTTCCCCACCAGTCCCAAAACAGAGATCTGCAGGCAACCTCGCTTCACGCCCACATATCAGGTAATAGGGCGAGTACCTAGTAGCTTCATTCTGTGTACAGTTGTAGTTGTGGAGCAGATGTCCGATATGTTGACTCCACCTGCTTTTGCTGATTTCCAAAGTTCCGAGCATGTCTAGCAATGCCCGGTTGAACCTCTCTGGCTTGGGATCGCCCTGCAGGTGATAAGGCATAGTCCTCGACATCTCGACTCCAATCATGCTCAGTAACTCATGTTTGAGCCTACTTTTGAAATCCCGTCCCTGATCGCCATGTATCCGCCTGCGGAGGCCATAATGAACAAAATAGTTTTCCCATAACATGGCCATGGTGGACGTCCTCTGATCCTTGATAGGGAAGGTTTGCATGTATTTGGTGTAGTGATCACTAATAACCAAGACATTTGCCGTGTTGCTGGAATCAGACTCTGATAGGAAATCCATACACACCAGATCAAGTGGCCCCGCACTCTGCAAGTGGGACTAGGGAGCTGCCCGCGCAGGCAGCATCTTCCTCCATATACATCGAATGCACGACTTGTTGTACTCTTTGACCTCCAGCTTCATTTGGTGCCAGTAGAACCAATCCCGGTCCAATCCATAGGTCTTGTCAATCCCCGAATGACCTGAATCATCATGAAGTAACTTCAACATAATCCTCCGATATTTCTCCGGCAGAACCAGCTAGGAACACCGAGGCCAGTCTGGAGGAGGTTTGACTCAGTACAGAATCTGGTTCCTCAACTCCAATCTGGGCCAGCTGCTGACCGAACGGTACCTATATAAGGGTCATCTTGTTGAGTGGCAGCCATTTTCCTGGGACTCAACTTGGGCAACTGCTTTGTATTCAGAGCGGTCAGGTTGCGGTAAGCTTGTGGAATGACACAACCAGAAGCTTCCAAATGATCCACCGCTCCATTCTGTCCTTTCCTTGCCTCTGACTTCCCCATGATGGAAAACTGGCACATTGCTTTGACTCCAGTTACAAGAATTCTTTCCCACGCTCCGACCCTGTCCAGCCTTTCGTAAGCACATTGGAACAACACATCTGCATCAATGTTCCTGCTTCCTGGCTGGTACTTCAGGCTGAAATCATAGGCAGACAACGCTGCCAACCACCAATAGCCCATGGCATCCTGTTTCGCCGAAGTCGGTATATAAGTTAATGTATTGTTGTCCATCCTCACCTTGAACCTGGCACTTAGTCTCTTAGCTCACCCGCCACAGCCCATTTCAATGCTGTCATTTTCAGTGATCTCCAATTTGAGTGTGGGATTGTTTTCCTCCGAGAGTGACAGACTGTGGCTAGCAAACACAACAGGACTCAACCCTGTGCCCTGATCCTGATACAGAACACTCCTTGAGCCCTCTCTGCTGGCATCTATATGCAATACATATGGCAACCGCGGGTCTGCAAAAGCCAGCACAGACGCTTTGCCAGCACAGCTCCTTCAGCAACTGAAAGACCTCTTCACATTTTGCATCCCACCTCCCTCCAAAAGGCTAAGATAATCTTTACCATCCTTCTGCCCTACTCCCTTACTTCTCCAAGAAGCTGATTCAAAGGGCGACTCACTTTAGAGCAGCCCTTCACGAACCTCTGATAGTACCCACAGAATCAAAGGAACGAGCGTAGGGCGTTCACTGTCTGGAGCCTTGGCCATGTTATCACCGTCTCTATCTTTGACGGATCCGTAGCTACTCCATCCCGTAAGACTGTGCCCAACATAGTTGACAGACTTCTTGCAGAACTGGCACTTCTCCAGGGAAAGATTTAACCCTTCAATTTTCAGGTGTCCTAACACCTTCAGTAGCCTCGCTTCATGTTCTTCCAAGGTGGACCCGAACACTGTGAGATCATCCAGGTACCCCAACACCTCAAGCAAGTTCATAACCCTCACAGTTTTCTCCAAGACATGCTGGAAAGTACCCAGGGTTCCTGATAAGCCGTGGAGCATCCTTTCATATGTCCACTTGGAAGAGTGAATGCAGACTTGACAGACTCACTAGTGGGTATCTGTTAATACCCACTCTTCAGGTCCAACACACTGAACCATTTCGCTCGACTCAGGCAGGCGAACGCATCCTCGACCCGTGTACTGGTCGGGGACTGCACACTGGTTCAGAGTTTGATGGTCCACATACATTCATACCTTCCCTTTCTGCTTCTTGGCCGGGGGCTCCTGCACTCAGTAATGATCCCAGTTTCCGCAGTTGCTGCCAAACATCTTGTACCTCTGCAGGCACCAGAGGCTGCAACCTTTCTCTGAACGCGGTGTCCTTCGTCACTCGGGTGGTGTGGCGAGTGCTCTTGGAACAACCCACATCAAAACTCGTCAGTAGAAAAGACATCTTCCAGCTTCAATGTCTTCTTTATCAATCTCTTCTTCCAACCTCCAAGTACCAATGAGTCACCAAAGTTGAATGACTTGGCTGTCAACTTTCCCTTTCCCAGAGAGAGTTTCTCTGTGACTTGTCTCACAAGAACACTAGACATTACTGTCACCGGAAAAAGGTGCTTCATTGGCATCGCCACCCCCCCTCCCCACCCGAGGGTGAGCTCCCTCACCGAGGCGTTCCTGACACTCACTGTCACCCGGTTCACCTGTACAACTGAGGGCTTCTACAGTTCAGGCCTCACCAGTACCCCAGCAGGTAAGCAGGACTCCTTTTCGTGGTCTGCCTCGGCATCTGGCATTCCAGAAAATTTGCAGTTTCCTGTCATTCTCGCTACTTCCCCAAACAATTGGTTTGGACTGAGTGTAACACAGTCATTCGTTCATCATCCAGCCTAGTGCAGCTACCCACTTCCTCAAAAGCAGCTCTGAACACAGGGTGAATGGACGATGTTTTCAGGAAGGTCTCTCCACTCTGTTCTTGCAGACTCCCACGGGCCTCCTCACAATAGGAGCATTTGTAACCACAAGAATTGAAGCTTCACCCTTGAGCGGGTCTGGACAACCAACACTAAGTATCAAGCTACTTCCACATCTGCCTCTGAAAACTTCAACTTCAGCATCAAGTAACCATCATACTGTACTAGGTGCCCAGATCTCTAGCACACTGAGTGGTGTCAATGGTAGATGTGTCAAATACCGGTTGTAAAATGAATGGTACAGCAGAGTAACCTGAGAGCCGGTGTCAAGTTTGGCTCGAGCATACTCGATCTGCAGCGATACACTGGAGTTGGCCCCACTAAGCCTTCAGGAATGGTGTTTTTTGCTTTAGTGTGTTCCTTGGAATTCTGATTGGAATATGTTCCCCTCAAGATGCCAGGCCTTCCCCTCACTGGGTCTCTCCTAATCTGCTGCTTAAGTACCCAGCAGCTCACTTTCCGAAGCTTTTCCCATCCTTCACACGCCGCCTGAAGTGTCCCTCCTCACCACAGTGTAACAGACAATACTGGTTGACCCCCCCCCCCCCCCTTCACGGGACCCCATTCAACAGCAGGCCTCTGCTTAGTACGCCCCTCAGGGAGTCCGACTCCCTGTTGGCTTTGTCATGCTTCGTGGCCCTACCCACTGATAACCAGAACACCTCAGTTCTCAAATCCGGCATAAGCTCCTTTAACATCCCCAGTTGTGGGTTATTGGGTCACTTCAGCTAAGGGGGCGACTACTGAGGACTGTACCCTGCTGACAGAGGCCTCCCACTTCTCCATCGCATTCTCCTGCTCGCTTACTTATCTGATCAGCTCAACAAACAAGGGAATAGGGTGCGTCTTATGATACATTCGGAGACCCCATGCGATCATTTCCTGTGACTGCGCCTTTCACCAATTGGTCCATTCATAACTGATTCACCTCAGCCATTCGAATGGCCCCTCTACACCGCAAACAACTTGGCTGACTCTCTAGGTGGAAAATTTCTCATCCTTCTGAAACGCGTTCTGAAACCCTGTCATAAGCTCCATTGGGCTTCCTATCGTGCCAAAAGCATTTCCTAGCACATGTAGCCAACGGAAGTTGCCAAAGGGTTCTGGGTCTTTTTGGATCTCACTACTTCAGCAGCCATAACCCTCAGACTCTCTACCAGCCACTGTCTTTTCATATTATCAGAGTACTGCCACTCATCCACTACTTCTGCAGAAAGACCATTATATGAAATACCCAACAACTTTAGCAGTGAATACCAGGGCATTACACATATGTAACCATCAGGCTCGGCCAGTACGCGTTCGTCTAGGGGAAGACAACTTCTGGCCCTGCCAAACTGAGAAATCTCATTTGCGTGGATGTCGCGTGATGTATTGCCCGGTTACAAATCTGCACCTCAAAATGTAGGCAGGCCCCGGGTTACGAATGAGTTCTGTTCCTGAGTTTGTCTTTAAGTCGGATTTGTACATAAGTCGGAACAAGTACATCCGGTATTATTTAGCGTCAGTTAGTCAAACGTTTGTCTTAGTATATAATATAGATTTTACCTTTCTATGCAAATAAAGCACTTGAGAAACGTATGTATTCCAATAATTAAACCACTGCGTTGCTTAGTAATAATTGTAGCTTTCATCAGGGCAGGGCCTTTCACATGCTCCATTATTCTCACTTTATCCATTATCCATTAAAATTGTTCCGATCGTTGACCGACTGTAGCCTAATGCTTTTCTGATGACCGATGGTGTTTCACCTCTTTCCAAACGCTTTATTATTCCACTTTATTTTCAATCGTGATCGCTTCCTGTCAATGGAATAGAAACGCTGCGGGCGGCGGATCCTGAGGTCCACTGGGTCCTAAGGACCACCGCACTGAATTCCCCAGGTCCTCGCGTTAGCATTAGGGCACAGCGCTAATGCGAGACAGGTCAAATGGGACAAGTCGGGGCTGTACTGTGTTTGGGTATTTGATCCTCCACAATGTTCCGCGTGGGAATTTAAACTGGAGGTGGCAGTGTTTTTTTTTATGAGGTCAAGTTGCGAGCTCGACATCAATCTGGCGCACTCGGGAGCGGTCTGTCACTGGATCGAACTCGGGAACCTCCGTTCTCGAGCCCGGCACTGATCTCACTGCACCACCAGCTGACCGGAAAAGGGGGGGGGCGGGGTCAGGGTGAATCTTGCTAAGGAAAGTTTAAGCCAAGTACAAAATTACACACTCAACACAGTGTCAACGGCAACAACTTAAAATGGTGGACGGCATCGTGATCTGACTTAAAATGGCGGACCGTGCTCTCCTTCCTCAGTTCGTAAGTACGAGTTGTTCACAAGTCGGATGTTCGTAACTCGGGGACAACCTGTATCAGACAGTACACCATATGCAATTAAATGTTTGAACTTTATAAATCTTAATCTGAATAAAAGTTAGTAAAGCAAATAAAAAGAAAAAGGGCCCATTTTAAGGAAAAAAGTCAGAAGTGCACGTTGGAGCTCACTGATACGGCTATTAGTCAACCATCGACCGAGCATCACCAACCTTCGGACCCTCGCTCCCAGTCCACTCCGTCTGGTCGTCTCCCAACTCCCTCCACACGTGTCTTCCTTCTTCGTCTCTCCCCGGCAAAAGATCAGGAAAAACCTGGCTTCCAGACACACGAGAAAGAACAACGCTTCCTCATTGGCTAGCCACTGCATTCCAAAACCCCATTTTCTCTAGCTATAACCCAAAAATTGCTGCTACAGAAAAATTTCCTTAGCAGTGGAACTAGAAGCCATTACATTAGACTTAATAGTGAAACCTTACAGCGTGTTACACATACAATAATCTGACTATACGTAGGAATGAAGCCTTTTTCATAGAAAACCTTATAAACAAAATACTGGAGGAATTCAGCAGGCCTAACAGCATCCATGGAAAAGGGTATAGTCGATGTTTTGGGCTGAGGCCCTTCATCAGGACTGGAGAAAAAAAGATGAGTCAGAATTGGAAGGTGTGGGGAGGGGAGAAAGAAATACTAGCTGAAACCAGGAGTGGGGGGAGGGATGAAGTAAAGAGCTGGGAAGTTGATTGGTGAAAGAGATACAGGGCTGGAGAAGAGGAAATCTGATAGGAGAGGACAGAAGGACATGGAAGAAAGAAAGGGGGAGGAGCACCTGAGGGAAGTGATGGTCAGGTAAGGAGATAAGATGAGAGAGGGAATGGTGAAGTGGGGGGGGGGGCATTACCAGAAGTTTGAGAAATCAATGTTCATTCCATCAGGTTGGAGGCTACCCAGACAGAATACAAATGTATTTAATGTATTAGAAATATAAATGTATTAATTTGCTAATCCTACATTTTAATACATAATAATTGAAGGATCAAAAAAGTTTTATTTAAAATTCATCATACTTTCAAATAATTATCAATCCACTTACAAATACAATCCACTACATAAAATTAGTAAGAAAAGAGGATTTGCAAGACAGTAACTACAGCTAATATGCCATTGAAAATTGCAGCATTGTTTTTATTGATTTTGCAATAATTTTTTTATAACTAACTGAACCTTTTCATTAATTTCCTTGAGAAGAAGTCTATAAAATGTCATAGTCTGTTAAGGAAAAAATTCTATGTGTTGAATTCTGGAGCCTGTTGTCAATGGGGCCATTAGTATTTTGAAGATCATACTATTAATATGAATCTTTATTTTCACATAGGAGCCAGGAGAAACAGTGCTTCATTTAGCAGTACGAACTGCTGACCGGACTTCTCTCCACCTAGTTGACTTTCTTGTTCAGAACAGGTAGGAAATCATTCAGTGGTTAAATTTAGTTACAGTTGATTATAGTTAATTTGGCCATCGGTTGATCTGGACAGCTGCCTATTTGGGACAACTCTTAAAGCACAAAAGCTAATCTAGAAAATGTAGTTGCAAGAAAATGTTTGTGAACCCTTTGTAATTACCTGGTTTTCTGCATCAATTATGCATAAATGTGGTCTGATCTTCATCTAAGTCTAGAAGTCTCGGTTCATGTGTCCACTGTAAGAAGAACACTGAGCAAGAATGGTGTTCATGGAAGTAAACCACGAAGGAAATCACTGCTTTCCATAAAAAACATTGCTATGCGTCTCAAGTTTGCAAAAGATCATAATCCACAATGGTTCTGGTATAATGGTCTGTTGTCAGGTGAGACAAAAGTTGAAATGTTTGGCAGAAATGCTATGTTTGGAGGGAAAAGGGCACTTC
Organism: Hemitrygon akajei; assembly: GCF_048418815.1. Lineage (NCBI taxonomy): Eukaryota > Metazoa > Chordata > Chondrichthyes > Myliobatiformes > Dasyatidae > Hemitrygon > Hemitrygon akajei. The sequence continues at coordinate 152,764,440 of NC_133124.1, read as the reverse complement.
ACACCAGCACTAAAACCTCATCTTAACTGTGAAGCATGGTGGAAGGAGCATCATAGTTTGGCTGCTCCAGGGCCCGGACAGCCTGTGACTTAGATGAAGATCAGACCACATTTTCTGAGTAATTAATGCAGAGAAACGGGTACAGTCGGCCCTCGTTATCCGCGAATTCCGCATGCGCGAATTCAACCAACCGCAGATCAGGAAAACCCAGAAGTGCTCTTCCAGCACTTGTTGTTCAAGCTTGTACAGACTTTTTTTTCTTGTCATTATTCCCTAAACAATGCAGTATAACAACTATTTTACATAGCATTTACATTGTATTAGGTATTATAAGTAATCTAGAGATGATTTAAAGTATACGGGAGGATGTGAGTGGGTTATTGTGGATCAGGATCGAAAAAAATCAGAAGTTCTCTTACTAAGTAAGTCGGAACAGGTACATCCGGTATTATTTAGTGTCAGTTAGTCAAACATTTGTCTTCGTGTATAGTATATATTTTACCTTTCTATGCATATAAAACACTTAAGAACGTATGTTTCAGCGCCGGGCTTGGGAAGTTCCCGAGTTCGATCTAATGACAGATCACTTCCGAGCACGCTCTCCACCGTGCCGGGTTGATGTGGAGGATCCAAAACCCAATAATTAAACCACTGCGTTGCTTAGTAATAATTGTAGCTTTCATCAGGGCAGGGCCTTTCTCACTTTATCCTTTAAAATTGTTCTGATTGTTGACTGACGTAGCCTAACGCTTTTCCAATGACCGATGGCATTTCACCTCTTTCCGATCGCTTTATGATTTCCACTTTATTTTCAATCATTATTGTGATTATTTTAATGAACAGAAACACTGTAGATTCTCTGCTGCTGGGTCCTAATGTCCACCGCATTGCGACAGATTGAATAAGGGACTTGAGCACCTGCGAATTTTGGTATCTGCGAGGGTTCTCGGAACCAATCCCTTGCGGATAAGGAGGGCCGACTGTAATTGCAAAGAGTTCAGAAAAGTTTTCTTGCAACTGTAGCTGGGATTCCCTTTATTTATCTGGGCCATTATGCCATTTATTGGCACAAGAGTCTGTTGCTTAATATCTTTAACTAGTGTACGTCACTTGAAGTTGTGTTTCCATTAGACACTACACTGTGCTTAGAGCAAACAATTTTTAAATAGAGTGGGCCGCGTGTACTTGTGTTATGTTATCCATTTCAGCCTACAGAGGTCGATTCAAAAAGCAGTACAGGCAGTAAAGTTTGTCATTGAGAGTTTGCAAGAAATATGCAGTAAGACAATTCAGAATTGTTTAGATCACTGGTTTCAAGCATTCAGGATTGGAGATGCCAGAAATAGCTGGGAATGAAAATGGAATGATTTCACTACTCCCAACAAGTTAGGATCTACAAAGAGTTTGAAGGTATCTACAATCAGCTTGAATATTACAATGAAATTGAAGATTATCCATTATCTGCACTAGGTGTCTGCACTGACTTTGTTAATTTACAGTCAATCAAAAGAATATGGCAGCATACACTGGATGAATTCCTCCATCGATAACTAATAGGAACTAATACAAAGTTTTATAATATTGTAGTAGTATTGGTAGTGTTCTAATTTGTTTAACATTTCATTTAAATAATTTGTTGTTCTGTTAATCAGTAGTTTGTCCTTTTTTATACCTTTATCTGTTTCCATGAAACAGCAGCTAATTGGAGAAACCACTTAAATGTACTCGACCCAAAGTGTCCTAATTAACTGGAGTCTACTGAATTTACATTAAAGGAAGCATAAGCAGCTTGTACGTTCTCCACGTGACCATATTTCAGGCCGAGACCCTTCATCAGCACTGAAGAAGGAGGGGGCAGGGGCCCTATAAAGAAGGTGGGGGAAGGGTGGAAGGTGCCAGGTGAAAAATCAATCAGAGGAAAGATCAAGGGGTGGGGGAGGGGAAGCAGGGAGGGGATAGGCAGGAAAGGCGAAGAAGGGGAAAGCACTGTGGGTAGTAGAAGAAGGCAGAATCATGAGAGAGGTGATAGGCAGCTAAAAGAGGAGGCAGAGTGAAAGTGGGATGGTGGAAGGGGGAGGGAGGGAATTACTGGATGTTGGAAAATTCAATGTTCATGCCAAGGGGCTGGAGACTACCCAGACGGTATATGAGGTGTTGCTCCTCCAACCTGAGTTTGGCCTCATCATGGCAGTAGAGGAGGCCATGTATGGACATATCCGAATGGGAATGTGAAGGAGAGTTGAAGTGGGTGGCAACCGGGAGATCCTGTCTGTTCTGGCGGACGGAGCGGAGGTGCTTGACGAAGTGGTCCCCCAATCTGCGTCGGGTCTCGCCGATGTAGAGGAGGCCGCACCGGAAGCACCGGATGCAATAGATGACCCCAACAGACTCACAAGTGAAGTGTTGCCTCACCTGGAAGGACTGTTTGGGGCCCTGAATGGTGGTAAGAGAGCAGGTGTAGCACTTACACTTGCAGGGATAAGTACCAGGTGGGAGATCTGTGGGGAGGAACATCGAATTCTCCAACTTCCGGTAATTCCCTCCCTCTCCCTTCCCCTATCCCACTTTCACTCTACCTCCTCTTCCAGCTGCCTCTCACCTCTCTCATGATTCTGCCGCCTTCTACTCCTGTGTTGAGGGTCAGAAGTGAGGGAGCCCACCCTTACCACCTTATGTGATCTGACAGGAATTCCAGGATCCAGCTGCATGAGGCAGGGTGAAGGCCAAGGTCTCTGAGCTTCTTGTCAAGCCTGGAGGGAATTATGGTGTTGAATGCTGAACTGTAGTCCAAGAACAGCATTCTCACTTAGCATCCTTCTTCTCCAAGTGTGTAAGAACTGTGTGTAGAGCTGTGGCTATTGCGCCATCTGTCAATCGGTTGTGTCAGTAGGTGAATTGTAGGGGTTCCAGTGTGGGTGGTAGCATGCTGCAGATGTGGTCCTGACCAGCATCTCAAACCATTTGCTTATTACTGAGGTGAGTGTGACAGGATGCCAGTTGTTCCGACATGTTACCTTGGTCTTTTTTGATACAGGGACAATAGTGGATGTTTTGAAGCAGGAGGGTACTCTACACTGGGAGGAGAGATTAGATGGCTAGGTATAAAACAACGTTCAGAATCTTGTTCAATAATGGATCATATGATGGTCATCCACTCAACAGGGGAAGATGGACGTGAAGAGGAGGAGTACTTTAGTTCATAGTTCAAGTTTAATTGTCATTCAATCATACATGAATACCCATGAATACATTCAAACCAAACAGTGTCACTTCAGGGCCAAGATACAAATAGACACACAGAGCACAAAGCACGTGTAGCACATATAAGATAACAGTAAAATGCAGTCACACTACAAAATATAGTCCATGAATGTTTCAGAAATCTGCACTTGAACGGCTTGTCTTCTGCTGAACGAAAACCAGGGAGCAGCTTTGGCTCCTGCTTGGATACATGTCACACCACCTCTGGTGGAGTGTTCCAACTCTGGAGCCTCGCTCCTGGTTGGCTGTAAACAGAAAACACCACGGCTTGAAGCCTAGACCTCACTACAAATGAAGACGCACAGCTCCCCTGCTGACTGTGAATTGGACTTGCAGAATTCCACATTAACAATGTCCAAAGGGGTTTTGTGATCATAAGAAAAGGAATTAAGGTGATCACTCACTGTTAGACTGCACACCTCCTTCGTATATCGACTTCTCTCTGGTGCAGGCAGAATCACAGTCGGCACCAAGTCTAGCTCCTCCAGTTTCTGCACCAACGAGAAACTCACTGATGGGAGTAGATCTGCAGTATTTTAAGTTCTTGGTGTCCAGCAGGGTCATGTGATCATAGAAATGTATATGTGATCATATACATTTAAAAAAGGCAATAACAGCTTTGGTTGAGCCAGTAGAAGCTGCTATGATCAAATGCCAGCACCTTATCGGAAGAGTTTAACAAAATAGGAAAAAGAATCAATTGCAACCACCCCTCCATCTCGATGTATACAGTATGGTAATAAAGTGGGTAAATTAATAATCTGTAATGTTTTAGTATAGTTCGTGCCTATTTAGGTCAACAAAAATAATTTACATTTTTGTATATACAGTGGCAATCTGGACAAACAGACCACTAAAGGAAACACCGCTATACATTACTGTTGCATGTTGGATAAAGTGGAATGTTTAAAATTGCTTCTTCGAGGCAAGCCAAGCTTAAATGTAGGTGAGTATGCTGAGAGTGAATTAGAAACAGCCTTATTTTTAAACGCTTTCATTATCAGCAGTCACCAGGAACTGATTCTTTTTTAACATCACCATTCAGTATTCATCTTCATTCTGCAGAGTTAAAGGTAGTCTGTAGTAACATTGTTATTGTGATACTATTAGTGAAATATAAAAGGAAATATCTGAAATACATCGACTATAAAAGATATTCACCCTCTTGGAAGTTTTCATGTTTTATAACATCGAATCACAGTGGATTTAATTTGGCTTCTTTTGACACTAATCAACAGAAAAAGACTCTTTCATGTCAAAATAAAAACAGATCTCTACAAAGTGATCTAAATTAATTACAAATATAAAACACAAAATAATTGTTTGCATAAGTATTCACCCTCTTTAATATGACACACCAAATCATCACTAGTGCAGCTAATTAGTTTTAGGAGTCACATAATTAGTTAAGGTGTCCTAGCTGTATATAAACAGGTGTGTAGTCAGGGTGTTTCAATTGATTGTAGTAAAAATACACCTGTATCTGGAAAATCCAACTGCTGGTGAGTCAGTATCCTGGCAAAAACTACACCATGAAGACAAGAACACTCCAAGCAATTCTGCAAAAAGGTTATCGTAAAGCATAGGTCAAGAGATAGCTACAAGAAAATTTCCAAGTCACTGAATATCCCTTGAAGTACAGTTAAGTCAGTCACCAAGAAATGGAAAGAATTTGGCACAACTGTAAATTTGCCTAGTGCAGGCCTTCCTCAAAAACTGAGTGCCATTCAAGAAGGGGACTAGTGAGAGAGGTCACCGAGAGACCTATGACAACTCTGGAGGAGTTGGAAGCTTCAGTGGCTGAGATGGAAGAGACTGCGCATACAACAACTGTTGCTCAGGTGATTCACCAGTCACAGCTTTATGGGAGAGTGGCAAAGAGAAAGCTGCAGTTGAAAAAAACTCACATGAAATCTCAGCTAGAGTTTGCCAGAAGGCAAGTGGGAGACTGAAGTCAGCTGGAAGAAGGTTCTGTGGTCTGATGAAACTAAAATTGAGCTTTTTGGCCATCAGACTAAAAACTACATTTGGCATAAGCCAAACACTGCCCATCAACAAAAACACAACATTCCTACCATGAAGCATGGTAGTGGCTGCATCATGCTTTGAGGGTGATTCACTGCAGAAGGCTATGGAAGGCTTGTGAAGGTAGAGGGTAAAATGAATGCAGCAAAATACAGGGAAAACCTGATGCAGTCTGCAAGAGAACTGTGACTTGGGAGAAGATTTGTTTTCCAGTAAGACAATGACCCCAAGCATGAAGCCAAAGTTACACAGGAATGGCTTAAAAACAACAAAGCTAAGGTCCTGGAGTGGCCAAGTCAGAGTCCAGACCTCAATCCAATTGGGAATTTGTGGCTGGACGATCCCCATGCAATCTGACAGAGCTTAAGTAATTTTGTAAAGAAGAATGGGGGAAAATTGCAATCTCCAGATGTGCAAAGCTGATGCAGACCCATCCACACACTCAAGGCTATAATTGCTGCCAGAAGTGCAATTACTAGATGCTGACTTGAAGGGGGTGAATACTTATGCAATCAGTTATTTTGTGTTTTAATTTATAATTAATTTAGATCACTTTGTAGAGGTCTGTTTACACTTTGATACAGAAGTGCCTTTTTCTGTTGAGCACTGTCAAAAAAAGCCAAATTATATCCATCGTGATTCAATGTTGTAAAACAATGAAACATGAAAACTTCCAGGGAAGGTGAATAGTTTTTATAAGCACTGTATAAATGAGGATACAAAATAAATCAGGCTGACTTCTCTCCTGATAATCCCATTTTATTCATACCCCATATGTTTTACCACTTAATTAAATGAACTATGATTTTAATCTTATTTAATTAATCTATTTTGCAAAGAGAGATTTGAAGAGACGTACTGTAATTAGCATTGATCAACTAATATAGGCAAGTTTTTAAACAAATTGCAAGTTCAGGTATGGATTATTGTTTAATTGGCAGATATTCAAACCCAGCAGTACCCAATTTGTCAGAATTAAAATTGGGTATGTTCCACACATGCTTATGTTTATTTTATTATTTTACCTTGTTTTTTTTAACTCTCTTCCCTTTAGATTAATGTATGTAGATCTGTCCGTCTATATGCCATGAAAGAGCAGCAGGACTCATATAAGCATTGTTCCTTTAATCTTTTTATGTCGAAACATACAAAATGCTGGAGGAACTCTCCTCTCTAAGGCTACACTCCTCCAGTACAAAAGGCTCCTTTGAAATAAAGAACACTAAGCTATAACTAAAACTATCATTTAATCAGGATGGGTCTGTCTCTATGGTTGTTTTGGGAGTTTAATCAACAACACATAGGCTTTAAGCACTCAAAGTGAAAGTATTCTGGCTATAATTTTTCCTTTTATTTTCATGAACTTAGGATAATATCGAATAGCAAGCAACAAATAAAGGTTTGAAGATATTCCTTAAGCAACACACACAAAATGCAGGCAGAATTCACCGGGTCAGGCTGCATCTATTGAGAGGAATAAAGAGTTGCCATTTTGAGCCAAGACATTTCATCAGTCTCTCATTTATTCCTCTCCACAGATGCAGCCTGATGTGCTGACTTCCTCCAGCACTTCTTATGTGTTACTTTGGATTTACAGCATTTGCAGAATTTCTTGTGATTAAGATATCCCTTGAAAACTGATAGGTTGTTTTAATGCAAAGATGAGTTTCCCAACTTAGTCAACTGAAAGCAGGCAGTTTGGGTTAGCAACACAACTAGTTCAGGTTATTGTGAAGAATTGAAGGAATAGGAAGATCAAATGATGGGCGGGGAATGGACAGTGTACAGATGGGTTTTGTGATGCAGTTGAGGAAACCACTTATGAAGGAGGAATATCAAAATCCTGTGCAATTTTTTTTAATAATAAAGAGATTTTAAAAAGAATATTTGCATGAAAGTAGTAGAACAACAATATATTAGCTAGAGAGATAAGTACTTGAGGAAATGATTCTTGCATGAAAGAAAGTGCACATTTATTTTAGACTTTTCAGTGTAACGTGTATAAACTGAAATAAACTAACTTCTCAATTGACTTGTGTTCATATGATTCTCACCCAGCAAACAACGTGTCAGTCAAGTTATGTAGGCTAGAGAAATGACCAGAAGTTGTGCGCAATCTGAATTCAAGGGGAAAAAAATAAACACAATAGTCACCAATTAATTTTTGCAGTACAATTATATTCTTTTTATCAGTACCATAGAAATTAAACTGCTGTTCTAAAATGCAGTATTGTTATGAAAAAAATATATCTGGAAATTAATCTTTGTTGTGAAAAACTAAAGTTTGGGCTGTTGTGATTTTTAATTTTTTTTTTTTTACTTATTATATTTTTATAACAGTAAACCAGAGTGGTGAGACATCTCTTGATATAGCAAGAAGATTGAAGCGTGCACAGTGTGAAGAACTGGTAAGAAACGGTTCAATTAATTGCAAACAAGAGAAAATCTACAGATGGCTGGAAATCCAAGCAACACATGCAAAATGCTATAGGAACACAGCATGAATGGAAAAGAGTACAGTGGAGATTTCAGGCTGAGAACGTTCAGCAGGATTGGGGAGAAAAGATGAGGGGTCAGAGTTAGAAGGTGGAGGGAGGGGAGGAAGAAACACGAAGTGATAGGTGAAACCGGGAGAGGGGAAGAGAAGAGCGGGGAAGTTGATTGGTGAAAGAGGTACAGGGCTGGAGAATGAGGAATCTAATAGGAGAGGACAGAAGGCCATGGAAGAAAGACAAAGAGGGAAATGGGCAGGCAAGGAGAAAAGGTGAGAGAGGGAAAAGGGGATGGGAAATTGAAAGGGTGAGGGATTATCGGAATTTCATGTTCATATCATCAGGTTGAAGACAGAATATAAGGTTTTGCTCCTCAACCTGAATGTGGCCTCATCATGACAGTAGAGGAGGCCATGGATAGATATGAAGTGGAATTAAAATGGTTGGTATCCCGAAGATCCTGCTTTTTCTGGCAGATGGAGCCTAGGTGTTTGTTGAAGTGGTTTCACAATCTATGTTGGGTCTCACTGATAAAAAGAGGTCATATGGGGAGTACTGAACACAGTATCAGGTGAAGTGTTGCCTCACCTGGAAGGATTGTTTGGGACCCTGAACGATAGTGAGGAAGAAGGTGTAGGAGCTTGCAAGGATAAGTGCCAGGAGGCAAATTAATGGGGAGGGATGAATAGACAAGGGAGTTGCATAGGGAGTGATCCCTGCGGAATGCAGTAAGTGTGGGGGAGGGAAAGATGTGCTTGGTGATGGAAATTATGGGAAATTAATGTGCTGGACATGAAGGCTGGTGGGATGGTAGATGAGGACAAGGAGCCTGATCCCTGGTTGGGTGGTGGGTAGATGGGGTGAGGGCAGACATGCGCAAATTGGAAGAGATGGGGTTGAGGGCAGCAATGATGATGGAGAAAGGGAAGCTTTCTTTGTTCTGGAAAGAAAAGCCTCATCCTGAGAGCAGATGCAGAGACGGAGGAATAGCATTCATTCTGATGTCTACTCCATAGAATTCAGTCCACTATCAGTTTTGTCATCTTGCCATGCATAATCATTAATAATAATGATAATAACTTGTTCATAGAGCACTTTTCATGCAGACGCTATAGTTCAAAGGGCTTTACAATGGGATAAATTCAAACTTAAAAATAAACATGGAAATAAAAGACAAAAAGATTTTAGTTAAAAGTAAGGGTAGGTAAGTAGGCCTTGAGCTGTTTTAAAGTGTCAACTGAGTCAGCATCCCTAATAGTTTAGGTATTGAATTCCACAGTTTCAGAGCATAGTTCATAAAACCTGATTAGCTGGTTATCTTTTAAGGGAGATTGTTTAAATTTAAGAGACCGAAATAAGACTTGAGAGTTTGAAAATAAAAGTGGTTCTGTGATTTTCTCAAAGGTTCATTTTATTATCAAATTATGCAGAATACAGCTCTGAGATTTGTCTTCTCCAGATAGCCATAAAATACAGGAAACCATAGAAGTCATTGAAAGAAAGACATCGCCCCCCCCCCCGCACAAAATGCAGAAACAAAAACTTGCAAACCCTCCCAACCCCTCCCTCACACAAAAACTAACCGATCACCCACATGGCAAAACATCACCTTCAAACCATCAAACCCCAAACCACCAGCCCACCAATCAGCAACAAGAAAGAATGAGCGAGAACAGGAAAGATAACATAGAACTGAAAGAAGCCAATATGAACTAGTTTGTTCAAACTTCAAATCTCAGAATTTTGATAACATCTCCAAAAGCATTGGAACCCATTGGCCCCACTGAGGGCAGCAACCCGAACCAGTAGCCCCTCAGAGGGCAATGGCCCTGAACCAGTGGCCCCTCCGAGGGCAGCGACCCAGACATTAACAATCTTAAAAACAAATAAGAAAAAATTTAAATTTAAAAAAATTTAAGATATAGAAAGCCAATGCAGAGTAGTTAGGATGGGAGTAATGCTCCCTCATTTCTGGTTTTAGTTAAAAGTTTTGCAAGTGTATTGAATGAATAGAAGTGTGTCAATAGCTTGCTTTGCATGGCCAGTAAAAATTGAATTGCAGTAATCTAGTCTATTTGATATAAAGGCAAGAATTCTTTTTTTAGCATAACAAACGGAGATAGCTTTGCAAAAGACAAATATTTTGTGTGTTGGCTACATTGTCGACCAAAGAGTGCAAACATATCAAACCCCATTATGTTGATCCAGGACTTAAGACCGTTTTTTTATTGACTTGTTGGAACAGCATTGCCAACTTTAAATCATTATTTTCTCTCTCAAAGTAGTTTTAATGTATTATCAATTAAAATTTAGAGAATTCAATTTATTTGTAAATTATACCACTGATTTCCAAAACAGCTTCATGTTGAAAACACTATGAAGCCTAATTAGTTCATTAATGTTAATCTTAATTCAGGTTTATTGTGACCACCAGGTGAAGAAAATTGAATCCTTAAAAAGAATGGGACCATCCTATTCTTGAAATAACCTTGCAGTTTCTTGGAAGGCATGTGGCTATTTAAAATTTGAAATGTACATATTCCCATCATCAAAAATAATTACATTATTGAGTATGCAAATATTGATGTTTTATACTTTATATTGATTTCAGATCAGTCAAGCTGCTTTAGGAAAAGTTAACCCTCATGTGCATGTAGAATATGAATGGCAGTTGCGGCAAGAAGAGATTGATGAAAGTGATGATGATTTGGATGAAAAGGTGAGAATAGAATGTGTAACAGATACAAGTTATCTCCGTGCAGTCGATCAATCTCAGCCAATGTGGCATATTATCTATTGAGCTGTAGCTCTCATGGTTAAAAACAGTTTGTGAAGCGAGTAAGTTTGAAAGAGAGACAGAAAAAATCATCTAAAAGTTTTTTTCACAGGAATTGTCTTTTGCAAGTGTACTGAAGAATTGCTCAATGTGATGTTTAATCCTGATGTAAAGGCTAAATTTGAAATTTGATACAGAACAGCTACAGAATCTGAATAGCTTATGTTAAATGAGACCTCATAGTTTGACATAGTGAATTGGATAATTTCATCTGGGGCTGTAAACCGTCTGCCCCACCTCACTCAATTTGATAGCTAAATAAACACTCAGAGGGGCAGGTGCTTTAATATGCTTACCCCAGAAAAGAAAATCGGGTTATGAATACCGAATAGATAGTAGAGGCAGAATTAGGAACCTTCTTTCCCTGTAAAGTAATAAATGGACAAGTTGGGCAGGATTTATCTTGGGTGCTTTACACCCAGATATAGCTGCTGAGCATGTATTCCAGAGTTTATTGTTAAATGCTAGAAAGCACAGTTGTGTAGATGATGATCAGCCCTGCCACAGATATGTCCATGGAAAGCTCTCTGAATCTCACTGTCAAAGATTACCCAAAGACGATGTATAATGTAAATGTCATGCAGCATACTTCATTTTAAAATTTCTAGAAGGATAGTGACAAAAAAGTTGTTAAACTTTTGGTTGAACTATTCCTGGAAGACAGTGAACATTTCTGGTCTGAACATTATTAGGTGTAGAGGCAGTGCAGAAGGCATGGCAAAGATTTGTTGCAATGGCATCACCTCTGAGATTATCCATATACAGAGGGCTGCTTTATATTTACTCCAGAAAAAGGGAAGACTGAGGGGTGGTCTGATGGAGTGTTTGATAGGAATGATGTATGAAAGATTGTTCCCATTTGAGAGAGACCAGAATTGGCAATGGCAGGCATTTCATGCCTGGGTAACTATTGTTGCGGTTGTTATGACAGCTGGATTACTAAAGTGGTAATGAAAGTTGGTGGTGTTGATATTGAGGATAGTCTTAGGCTACAGGATGTAATTGATCAGGCTACAGGATGGGTAGAGCAATGACAAAGGCCAAGCAAACACAGAGAATGGTAGGACCCTGAGGAGTAATGAGGAACAAGTCCAAGAATCCCTTAAAGTGATGGAGGTACAGTATATGGAATATTGGCCTTCATCAGCTGGGGCATAGAATATAAGAGGAGGGAGGTTATGATGCAACTTATTAGAATATTGTTTAGGTCACATTTGGTATACTATACAGTATTGGTTGCCCCATTATAGGGGAGGAAGTGAGGGCAAAGAGGAAATTCACCAGGATGTTACCTGGGATGGAGCATTTCAAGGTTCAAGTGTATTTGTCACGTGTACGCTTAAAACAATCATCAACATATAAAGTGAAATGTATCATTTGAGTTAACCACTAGGTGTGCTGGGGTCAGCCCACAAGTGTTGCCACACATTCCAGTGCCAGCGTAGCTTGCTCACAGTAAGGATAGACTGGATAAATTTGGTACACAAAATTAGCAAAAGTATAGATAGGGTGAAGAGAAGGAAATATTTCCCTTAGCAGTGATATTAAAACTAGAGAGCATAAGTTTAAGTTTAGGGTAAGTAGTAAGAGGTCTTGAAAGTTTTTTCAGACTTTGAGGGTGGTTGGAACCTGAGTGTGTGGCGGAGGTAGATAGTCTCAGACGTTTAAAAAGCAATTGAGTCACCAAGATCTCTGCTAGTCTGTGGGATTCCGTGCTTGGCATGCATGACAGGCCTGTCTCAGTGCTGATATTTGAGAAGGCCCAGATGAGATTCACGAGCATGGTCTTAGAAATGATAAGGTTATGTATGAGGAGCATTTGATAGCTCTTGGCCTATACTTGCTGGAGTTTAGAAGGGGGTGATCTCATTGAAACCTATTGGATTATGAAAAGCCAAGATAGAGTGGATGCGGAGAGGATGTTTCTTATAGTGGAGGAGTTTAAGACCAAAGGGCACAACCTCAGAATAGAAGGATGTCCCTTTAGAACAAAGATGAGGAGGAATTTCTTTAGCCAAAGGGTGGGGAATCTGGAATTCATTGCCACATATGGCTGTGAAGGCCAGGTGATTGGATAAATTTACAAGAAAGGTTGATAGATTCTTGATTAGAAAGGGTATCAAAGGTTACGAGGAGAATGGAGTTGTGTGGAGTAATAAGTCAGCCGTGGTGAGCAGACTTCATGGGCTGAATGGCCTACTTTCTGCTCCTATGTCACAATCAGAATCAGGTTTATAATCACTGGCGTATGTTGTGATATTTGTTAACTTAGCAGCAGCAGTTCAATGCAATACATAATATAGAAGAAAAAAGAAAATAATAAATCAATTACAGTATACATGTATTGAATAGATTAAAAACCTTGCAAAAACAGAAATAATATATATTTATAAAGTGAGGTAGTGTTCATGGGTTCAATGTCCATTTAGGAATATACAAGATATTAAGAGGAACAGCCAGCACCTCTTCCCCAGGGCACCACTGCTCAATACAAGAGGACATGGCTTTAAGGTAAGGGGAGGAAAGTTCAAGGGGGATATTAGAGGAAGGTTTTTTACTCGGAGAGTAGTTGGGACATGGAATGCGCTGCCTGAGTCAGTGGTGGAGGCAGATACACTAGTGAAGTTTAAGAGACTACTAGACAGGAGGGTTATTAGGGAGGCAGGGGTTAAGGGTCGGCACAGCATTGTGGGCTGAAGGGCCTGTACTGTGCTGTATTGTTCTATGTTGTATGACTCGGATAACAGAGGGGAAGAAGCTGTTGCTGAATCGCTGAGTGTGTGCCTTCAGGCTTCTGTACCTCCTACCTGATGGTAACAGTGAGAAAAGGGCATGCCCTGGGTGCTGGGGGTCCTTAATAATGGACACTGCCTTTCTGAGACACTGCTCCTTGGAGATGTCCTGGGTACTTTGTAGGCCAGTACCCATGATGGAGCCAACTAAATTTACGACCCTCTTATTGTCTTATGAATCCTAGATTTACAGTTAGATTGAATAACTTTTTTTTCTTTCATTAGACCAGCCCAATTAAAAAAGAGCGTTCCCCAAGGCCTCAGAGTTTCTGCCATTCTTCCAGTATCTCGCCTCAAGATAAACTAATGATTCCGGGGCTTGGCATAGCGCGAGAAAAGCAGCGCCTATCCTATGGAGTATTTAGTAATCAAATGTACGGAAGTAGTACTGATTCTCCAACATCACCGGCCACTGATGCCCCTCCTCTGCCTCCTAGAAATCCAAGTAAAGGTTGGTGTCTTTATGAAAGAGAGATCTTCTGTAATATCATGATCTATGAATAATGACTTCCATGTTTAATTGCTAATTGCAAGTTAGTAAATCTTATTTAAAAAACACAGCTGAGTCATTTTTTATGATGTTATTTTCACCATAATAATGAATACTTTGCTATATTTTTATTAAATTTTGTTTACAATTTCTCTCCTTGCTGCTTAACACAAAAGATTGAAACACTTCTCAGTGGCTGAATTCATCACTAATTTTTGCCTAAATGTATAGCATTGTATGATTCAAGTTGGAAATGCTGATTGTTTAAACATTGATCATTTTTATTCCTCCAAAAATGACTCATTGAACATGATAAAATAATAAAACACGTTACTTGTCCTTGAGTTTGTCCAGGAAAGCTGTACAAGTTTTGCTGCTGTATTGTCAGAATAAAGTTTGGTAGTTCATATTAAATGATCATAAAATGCGAACTTTTCTAATAAATGTTAATAACAATGGCCAGTGGTAACGGATTTTTAAAATGTTGAGAAAATAACTAAGACTGAAGTGAAGGTGATTTAATCTCTCGGCCACTTTGCAGGCACGATGCTCAAAACCTTATGTTGGATTATCTGGCATCTTGAAGATCAATTTAAAAATTAAAATGTTTTGAACTATTGTTTTTCAATTTTACTTATAAACACAGAGAGGGTTAACTCCAATAAATAAAAGAACCTCCTTCCATGTATTAATTAGATTTTTTGCCTGATCAAAGCCATGATCATTATCCATTGATCTATGAGCATGCGTTTCTGCATCACTCATTCTACTGACCTGAGCTTCAAACTTTCCAATCAAAAACTCTCACATTTCTTTATTTTAACAAAAATGTTAAAGTCCTTTTTAAAAACTTTTCTTAAAATATTGAAAAGAAAAAAATCAAACAAACATGGTAAATATTTGTTATCATGGAGTGTGACACCGCATGAGGTTTGCTTTATTTCCCCATGGGGATGAATAAAGTATCTATCTATCTATCTATCTATCTTATATAAAATATGAGTTGAATGTATCTTCAGATCAGAGTTATTGACATTTAGGAAGGAATTAGTTACAGACGATAATAATGCTATCTCAGTATACAATATTCCTTCAATGTGACATTTCAAAAACCAGATGGCAGGCTGATGATGATTTTTTCAGAATCATGCCTGTAGCATGCCTTTAAATGCCCTCATTTCTTCCACCACATTTCAGTATGTTTAACAACCTCTCTCATTGTCAGTATCAATTGAATAAGAAAGAGCATTAGGTTATTTGCCAACAAGCTAAAACACTATGAAAGAAACAATGAGTAATAATCACAGTTAGAATGAAGTTAATTTAAATTATCATTTGTTTTTATCTGAAGTGTTAGACATACCTCTGATAGCATCTGTGCTTCTAAGATAGCAATTTGTAAGTTTGACTTCCACTGCAGAACTTGAGACAAAAATCAAGGCTTTATCCGTCCTCTGTTCATTATCAGTAGCTTTTGTAAGTGCAGATTGCCTCTTCTATTTCTTGCATTAGAAGATAAGCATTCTTCCAAAAGTGCTTAGTTAGTTTTAAAGAGATGTGAAAGGTGCTATGTAAGCACAAGAAGGTCTGCAGATGCTGGAAATTCACAGGAACAAACACAAAATGCTAGAGGAACTCAGCAGATTAGGCAGCATCGATGGAGGGAAATGAAATGTCAACTGTTTATTCCTTCCTATGTAAATGTATTTTATACCTTTATGAACATGGCTAGTAATTAAGGTTTTACTCAGGTATTTAGTTCGGAGAAAAAATAAGTTTCTAATTTGAAAAATTTCCATATGTTAATTGTGAGTTGTATGGATAGGAAAAGAAGGAGCCTTAACCATTTTGCCATTTGATAGTTTCTGTGGAGAAGCCATTGAAGCTAATGAAGTTGCTTCTCTTGTGCACAAATGCCTTTTGAGCACACCAGCAACAAAATGGCGTAGATTGTAAAATTGCTATAGATTTTGGAAAAAAGGTTAAACTAAAACAGTCAAAATATTTGTCCTATCTTGAATGAACTTTTCAACTGAATGCCATTTAAATAGCAGTTTCTACAGTATTGTTCATTCTACTGAAATAATTTGGCCCCAAACACGAGATTCCAGATGCTGAAAAATCCTGCGTAACATACACAAAATGTTGGAGGAAGTCAGAAGTTCAGGCAACATCTTGGGAGAGGAATATACAGTTGACATTTCAGGTTGAGACCCTTTATCAGCATTTTTCAATGCATTTGTAGGCTTTTACACTTCTGGTCATGCATGTAATATAACTGCTGAAACCGTATGAAAGTAGTTTCACATAAAATCTCTTCAATATGTGACCTTTATATGATTCTGTATTCTCAGCAGAGAGTCACACTTACTCGGGGCACAGATGGAAAAATCAATTCTGCTGAACTTTCTCTGTACTGTTTGTTGTTTCTTGCTGGGAGTGTAGAACGATAGAAATGTGCCCCTCATTTCGATGGATTAGAAAAAAATAATTGTACATTTAATAACCATTCTTGATTATACGCAGCATATACCAAATCACTTCACAGCCAGCCAGTGACCTAATATAGCAACAACACTTGCATGTCATGTACAGAAAACTTTGTATGTAGTTAGGCACTCTGTCATCTGTTTCAGATGGTGAGAGTGCTGCAGACAAACATCTATTTACAGGTTTGTTGAGGAAGCCTAGGGTTATTTTATGTGCACCAGAACAGCCAAATGTATTGTGTATTTCTAATTATTGTACAGCTGAACCTTAGTAACAAACTAAGTGGCAACAAAGGAGCAGAGGCTAAACTTTGCACTGTGGCTCGAATGTATGAAAACATTGCTGCCATTTCTCATACACCACTCAGATTTATATCATACATGGTGAAAATGCATGTTTTAAACTGTTAGTAGGCATGAGTTGGGGGGGGGGGTGGGTTCACTGGCAAGATCATGTAGCAAAGCCTCCAATTGCTAAAATGGAAATTGTGGAAAGAAAATCATTACATACTAATTTTGCAGCCTAATTTAACGTTCTTGACGGAGTCTTATCCGTGTACATTTCTTCTTTTCCTGAGAAATACAAATTTTGAAACTTTAATTTTTAGCAGTAAAATTTGAAATGGTAGGTATGTTTTGCAAATATAATTATATGATCACTGTGTTTTCTGTCCATGTTTTAATCACAGATAAACTGTTTTTTACATTTGTGTTTGATCCTCCATTGCATCGTTATTGCTTGCATTCATAACTACTCTGAGCATACTGTGTAGTAGTCGGTTATGTTTTTGTGCTTCTCCAGCTCCTCATGGCCCAGTCCCTCCTTCAGTCCTTCCTCTAGGTCCCCAGATCACAACCGGCAGCTCCACTCTGTCAAAGAAGAGGCCACCGCCCCCACCCCCCGGACACAAACGAACCTTATCTGACCCACCAAGCCCGCTACCTCATGGTCCCCAGAATAAAGGTCTGATTCCTTGGGGTGAGTTTTTCTTGTTTTAAATTAGTTTAAGTTATTGTAGGAAACAGAAAATTGTATTATTGTTCAACAAGATTGGAAGTGATATTGAAGGGGGAATCGGGGAAAAGTTCATTGTTCCTCAGTCATTACATTTCAATATTTAAATGTAATTTGCAATTATTAGTACGAGGAAGCCAAATCATCTGAATTCATTAACACTTTTAAGAAACTAAAACACTTGTATTTCTCTATTTCAGACTAAAGGTTATTGTTCAGTTGCTCATTGTGTAATTTTGCATTCTGTATGCTCCCTATCATCATCACCCCTCATCGTTGTCTGTAATATCCGTGATTGTTGTCTGTGTTTTTTCTTAAGTATTGCCTTTTAAAATACTTGAGGCAATCAGAGACTCATTGACTTCAATAAAATAACCACTGGAAAAGCAGTAAAAAGCCTTATAAACTAACAGGCTTTTAGTACATATCAGAATCAGAACTTGGTTTATTATCACTGACATACGGTAGATTGTGAAATTTGTTGCTTGGTGGCAACAGTACAGTGCAATACGTAAAAATATTACATGGTACAATAAGGAATATAAAAAAATAAATAAGCAATCCAAAAAGATAGCAAAATAATGAGGTGGTGTACAGGATTTCATGGACTGTTCAGAAATTTGATGGTGGAGGGTGGACCTTTTGAGCATATTGGCTAATGTTTCTCATAAACCATTTAGCAAAAGCAAAGTGCATTATTTTAATCCTTTAATACATGTGATTGGGTGTTGGCACGTGGCCTAGTGGGCAAGGCATCAGACTGGTAACCTGAAGGTCACTGGTTCGAGCCTCAGCTGAGGCAGCGTGTTTGCGTCCTTGAGCAAGGCACTTAACAACACATTGCTCTGCGACGTCACCGGTCCCAAGTTGCTTGGGTCCTAGTGCCCTTCCCTTGGACAACATCGGTGGCGTGGAGAGGGGAAGGCCTGCAGCTTGGGCAACTGCCGGTCTCCCATACAATCCTGCCCAGGCCTACGCCCTGGAAACTCCAGACACAGATCCATGGTCTCTCGAGACCGACGGATGCCACCACCATATGTGATTGGCAAAATCCATATTTGTTGTCCATTCCTTATTGCCTTCAAAGGGAAGCAGTGATTTGCTTTTTTGAACCATTAAGGTTCTTGTGGACATATACTCTTGACCTGCAGTCTCCAGTGACATCCAAAATTGACATCAAGGTTCAGTGATATTTTGGGTTGATGCTGCTGTGTGTCTTACCCTTCTAAGATATGGCTGAGGCTACCGGAGAAGCTTTGGTGAGTTGAAGTGTGTCATTTTAATGGTGGACTCTTTATAACGAGTAATGGTGAAGTGAATGAATAATTACGGTGGAAAATGGAATAACTTGGCAGGTTGAGCCTCTTTGATGGTGGTCACCCTGTAC
Organism: Hemitrygon akajei; assembly: GCF_048418815.1. NCBI lineage: Eukaryota > Metazoa > Chordata > Chondrichthyes > Myliobatiformes > Dasyatidae > Hemitrygon > Hemitrygon akajei. Next base: position 152,745,653 of record NC_133124.1, on the reverse strand, counting down.
CAAACAGCTAGAAAGTTTTCCATTGCGGTCCACTGAATAATGGAAAGGCTTTATTAAGTAGCTAGAAGATAAATCAGTAGTTACAGGTTAATCAGCCACTGTGCTGTTACAGGTGGCTTCCTGAGAGCAAGAAGAAAAAGGGAATTTGATAGGGGTAGACGAAAATGATCAGGGGTCACCAACCTTTTTTGCACTGCGGACCAGTTTAATATTGATAATACTCTTGCGGACTTGGGGGGGGGGGGGGCGGAGGACGGTGTGGGTGTTTATATCGGCCGGAATATAGGTTATAAGTCACTTATAAATGCCTAATACACTCAATTTCATTTCTAAAAAGGTTTATCTAACGAATTTAATATTGAACACACAGCTCATATTTTCCTCGCATGAACATAGTTATAAGTCAATTATAACTCACTTATAAGTCAATAGCATCATAACAGTTTAAGTAACGTTTGGCTCTTAAACACACAGTGCATATTTTCCTCATATGAACATATAAAATCATCGTAACACACCAGTGAGAGGACAAGGTAAGGGCCAGAGGTCCCCGTATCGGGGCCGCGGTGGTCGCAGTCCCGAGATGGTGACTGACCGAGCGAGAAGTTCGACAGGGCACGTGCCCACCCCCCTTGTAGGTAGGTAGGATCTATCGATCGACAAAAGTTTGGCTGGAGGGATGACTTTCAGTAGATCGCAGCGAGGTAGCTGCTCTGCTACTTACAAAACCCTGAGCCTGAATTAGGTTGTCTGCGAATATTTTAGCACCGGGTTCCCCACGAACATTCAGTGTGGTGAGCAGGTTTAGAGGCGGCGCCCATCTGTCCGCGCTCCAGGCCAGTAGCAACGGCATGTCTCGCCAGCCACGCAAGGCCAACCAGTGATCCCTGGAGTGAGGGTATCACTGCGTTTAGGCGACTGATGAGCTCGCGTGCATTCAAGTTCAACAGTGGGCGTGACAGGGAATGAGGAAAGGTGCAGCTGACTCATATCGCCAAATCATATCGTTTCCTCACAGCCCGGTAGCACATTCTTTGCGGCCCGGTGTTTGAGGGCCAATGGTATAGATAGGGTAAATGCTAGCAGACTTCACTTAGATAGTGGTGAGAGTGTGGAGTGAGCTGTCAGTGGAATGGTGGATACTGGATTGATTTCCACGTTTAAGAGAAATGTTGATAGATACATGGATGGGAGGGATGTAAGGGCTATTGTCCAGCTACAGGTCAATGGTACCAGGCAGAGTAGTAGTTGAGCGCAGACTAGGCGGGTTAAACGATCGGTTTCCGTGCTTCAGTGCTTTATTACACCAGGTGCAATGTTTGTATTTTCAAATTACAAGAATAAGGTTTTTGAAGGTAGCATGAACAACAAGAGTCAGGAAGACTGGTAGTGATATTTCAGGCACCACCAGGTGATCTTTAATCAACTTTAACAATCAGAGTAAGTTTTGATGGAAGATTGAGTGATTTGACTGTAATTTTGGATCTCTTTCTCAGGAGGTCATCTTGCCGTATGTTGTCAAAGTTAAGAGGGACGAAATTAAGAATTTACTTTGAGAGGTGCCTTCAGCATTTTATATAAATCCTTTTAGAGTCAAACACCATTTTGTTGAAGTGAGCTCCAGTCATGTTGCTTCAAGTTCTAGGATAAATCTGTTACTGAGCAGCGATGGGATAATAGAAAAATTAACTCCAGTTCAGTGTCAGAGGACAAAAACTAGCAGAAAAGTTCACTTTGTAGAAGTATTTAAAGACTGTTAAGTTTTTTTGGACTAGAATGAAATATTGACTATATAATGACGACCTGCTGAACATTGGCATGAATGTACAGAACATAATTTGAAAATCTGCAGAACTCAGTAAAGTAGGAAACAGTGAAAAAGGGTCATATATTTGAGATCCCTCAAGCAGCCATATGTCACTCCTGGGGAGCTTGCATGTTGTCCCTGTGATTGCAAGGGTCTTTAACCGGGTGTTCCAGTTTCTCCACATCACAAAGGTGTGCATGTTGTCAAAGCCTCCATGGGGGAAAGAACAACAAATGACTCCTGAGAACCCTAGTCTATAATTGCTCAAGGTGCAGAAGGTGATTTCAAAATAGCACCAATAACATTGAAATACTTAAATCACAAGCACACAGAGGCCCAGTGTTAACAGATGGAGCACATCCACCTGCCCATCTTGCTAGGCACCACATGCTCTACCTGTGGGAAAAGTCTGCAATTCCCACATAAATTTCTTTCAGGCACGTCCAACCCCACTGAACTGGAGTGAAACCAGTCCTCTTCAATCTGAGAAGGAGGCAATAAATGCCAGCTCCTGTTGTGTTTAGTGACTCCAGAAATTAATTGAAAGAAAAAACATGTGAGCCCCAGAAAACATGATCTACTTTGTTTTCACTTTAGTGAGGTTATGTGGTGGCGTAATGATGTATGCCATTCATGCACTTTTACTTTTATGTAAACAAAGAATGTTCAATGAAACAATATACAACATTTCCAATGTTAGTCAAATATTAAATATGAAACACTCCCCCCTGCTTTGCTATAATGCATCTCAACTTCTATGTACACAACACACTGTTTTAATGGGTTCTATTGGGTCTGTTTGTTTTGTGGCTGTCTGTAAGAAGACAAGTCTCAAAGTTGTATGAAGTATACCTACTTTGATAATAAATGTACTTTGACTATATACAGTGCATACAAAACATATTCACCCACCTTCCCCTTGGAAGCTTTTATGTTTTATTGTTTTACAACATTCAATCACAATGAATTTAATTTGGCTTTATTGACACTGGTCAACAGAAAGAGACTCATGTCAAAGTCAAAACAAATCTCTACAAAGTGATCTAAATTAATGACAAATATAAAACACAAAATAATTCATGCATAAGAATTCACACCCCCCCCCCCCCTTAATATGACACACCAAATCATCACTGGTGCAGCCAATTGGTTTTAGAAATCACATAGTTAGTTAAATGGAGATCTGCTTTTGGAGACCTGTAGGTAGGCAAGGTGTTTCAATTGATTGTAGTAAAATACACCTGTATCTGCAAGATCCTACTGCTGGTGAGTCCGTATCCTGGCAAAAACTGCATCATGAAGACAAAAGAACTCCGCAAAAAGGTTATTGAAAAGCATATGCCAGGAGATGGATACAAGGAAATTTCTAAGGCACTGAATATCCCCTAGAATGCAGTTAAGTCAATTATCAAGAAATGGAAAAAATATGGCACAGCTGTAAATCTGCCCAGAGCAGGCTCTCCTCAAAAATTGAGTGACTGCAAGAAGGGGACTAGTGAAGGAGGCCACCAAGCGACCTATGACAACTCTGGAGGAGTTACAGGCTTCAGTTTCTGAGAAGGGAGAGACTGCGCATACGACTGTTGCCCGGGTGCTTCACCAGTCACAGTTTAATGGGAGAGTGGCAAAGAGAAAGCCACTGTTGAAAAAAAAACTCACACGAGTTTGCCAAAAGGCATGTAGGAGACTCTGATGTAAGCTGGAAGAATATTCTATGATCTGATTAAACCAAAATTGAGCTTTCTGGCCATCAGACTGAACGCTATGTTTGGCATAAACTAAACACCGCACATAATCAAAAACGCACCATCCCTACTGTGAAGCATGGTGTGGCTGCTTTCGTGCTGTGGGGATGCTTCACTGCAGCAGGCCTTGGAAAGCTTGTGAAGGTAGGGGGTAAAATGAATGCAGCAAAATACAGGGAAATCCTGGAGGAAACCTTGATGCAGTCTGCAAGAGAACTGTGACTTAGGAGAAGATCTGTTTTCCAACAAGACAATGACCCCAAGCATAAAGCCAAAACTACACAGTTAATGTAGCTTAAAAACAACAAAGTTAATGTCCTGGAGTGGTCAAGTCACAGACCAGACCACAATCAAATTGAGTATTTGTGACTGGACTTGAAAAGAACTGTTCACTTATGATCCCCATGCAAACTGACAGAGCTTAAACGGTTTTGTAAAGATGAATAGGGACAAATTGCAGTGTCCAGGTGTTCAGAGCTGATAGAGACCTATCCACTCAGACTCAAGGGCTGTAATTGCTACCGAGGGTGCATCTAGTAAATACTGATTTGAAGGGGGTGAGTAATTACAGTCAGCCCTCCTTATATGCGAGCGATTGGTTCCGGGACCCCTCGCAGATACAAAAAAACATGGATGCTCAAGTCCCTTATTCAACCTGTCTCAATGCGGTGGACCTTAGGACCCAGCGGAACCCCAGACCTTATGTAACCTGTTCAGTGCGGTGGACATTAGGACCCAGCAGCAGAGCACTGAATCTGCAGTGTTTCTGTTTGCAAAAATAATCACGATCACGACTGAAAATTAAGTAGAAATAATAAAGCGATCAGAAAGAGGTGAAATGCCATCAGTCATTGGAAAAACATTAGGCTTCGTCAGTGAATGATCAGAACAATTTTAAAGGATAAAGTGAGAAAAGCTCTGCCCCGATAAAAGCTACAATTATTACTAAGCAGTGCTGTGGTTTAATTATTAGGTTTTGGGGTTTTGGGTTTTTGATCCTCCACATCAACGCAGCACGGTGGAGAGCGCACTCGGGAGTGGTCTGTCACTGGACCGAACTCGGGAACTTCCATTCCTGAGCCTGGTGCTGAAACATACGTTCTTAAGCTTTTTATATGCATAGAAAGGTAAAATATAGACTATATACTAGGACAAACGTTTGACTAACTGACGCTAAATAATACCAGATGTACCTGTTCCGACTTACTTAGTAAGAGAACTTCCGATTTTTTTCAATCGGGATCCACGATAACCCACGCACATCCTCCCGTATACTTTAAATCATCTCTAGATTACTTATAATACCTAATACAATGTAAATGCTATGTAAAATAGTTGCTATACTGCAATGTTTAAGGAATAATGACAAGAAAAAAAAAGTCTGTACTTGCTGGAAGAGCACTTCCGGGTTTTCATGATTTGCGGTTGGTTGAATTCGTGCATGCAGAATTCGTGGATAAAGAGGGCCGACTGTATACAGTCAATTATTTTGTGTTTAATAATTGTAATAAATTAGACTAATTTCTAGAAATTTTAGAAAACAAATTTCTAATAATGCATAGTAAGAGGCTTGATCTGGTAATCTATCCCAGGCCACCAGAAAAACTTTTGAGCCAACACTTTCATTTTGCCCACACCTTGATAACTGACTTGTAGCTCCTCCAACACTTTCGCTGTCAAGCTGGATGGTACGACGACTTTGAATCCCCACATAAGGCAACCTCTGACAAGGGCAAGTTCATCCTAGTGCTGGTAAAAATGGAACTAGAATTTCTGCTGCACATTCCAGCCATTTTGAGTTGCCACATAGATCTCAGAGAGTGTGGGGGTCCTTTCTGATTTCCTTTTGGCTCTGTTGTAATAAGGAGACTTTAAATTTGCATTAGGGAGAATATGTCTTTTGTAAAATTCTCTAGTATTTTCTTTTCAAAGGGTAAATGGGACAATCCATCAGCATTTCCATGATTAGTTGATCTATTGAATTCAATTTTGTAATTGTGTCCTCCAAGAAACAGAGTTCATTTGGTCGTCACTACCTCCTCCCATAGATGCTGTCTGGCCTGCTGAGTTCTGCCAGCATTTTGTGTTTTTACTCATTACTGTCTTCTTGCTGCTGCTGTTAATGGAACACGCTCCTGTGAATTGAAAATTAGTTTTCTCAAATCTCTTGTGTAATCCTTGTGCGTCAAAGGTGTGACCACAGAATGTGATACTTGGTTTAAAGAATTCACGCTTGCTGCATTATGCCCTGAGTCCATTATCTTCTAATCTTTTTAACACTGTCTTGAGATTTTGGAGATGTTCCTTATCATCCTCACACGGTATCAGTAATGTCTTCTAGGTAACTGTTGAGTGCCTGGCAGCCTTGCAGCACCTGGTCCATAACTCTCTGTCCGGGTGCAAGTGCAGATGCTATTCCATATATAAGCCTATTATAGTGATAAAGCCTTTTGTGAGTGTTTATGGTGAGATCCACTTTGGAGTCATCTTCTATTTCTGTAAGCAGGCCTCAGCTAAGTCTCCTTGGCTGAAGTGTTTTCTTGCAGAAAGGTTTGCAAAGATATCCTCTATCCTGGGCAGAGGGTATTGGTCTACTTTCAGTCACCATAGATCTTGACAGACTCATTCTTCGTGACTGCTCGGACAACTGGTGTAGCCTAAGAACCCACTCAAACTTGGAAAGGACCCAGACGGGCTTTGTAAAACTTGGATGTGGCATTTTCATTTAACACTGTTTTATTGATATGTAAATAGCAGATGGATCTGCAATCAAGTTGTAGTTGTCTCAGCCAAACATGCCCCACAATGCTGGCCCTGCTGTTTTTAACACGTACAAGCTCAATGTGACTTGTTGGTTGTTACATTTCACTGTTATGAATATCATTCCCACAGGAGTTATCTTTTCTCCAGTACAAGTTCTTAGTTGGGCATATGCAGGCTTCAATTTAGTATCTTTGAAATGCGATTCAGATTCATTTTCTGGAATAACTGCAACAGCTGAACCAGTGTCCATTCCATTCACTTCTGGTGTAAGCCATATTGCTCGTCTCTCGTTAGTTTTCACATTTTAAATTTCAAGTCGTCTTCTGTCACTCCCATCATTATCAGAGGTAACAGAATGCAGATTAGTGCTCTCTTAGAAACTGCAACTTGATTTTTTTAATCATTTCCTCTTCCTTTCAGTCCATTTATTTTTGTCTGCCCAACATGCTCTTTGTATGCATCCTATTTTGTTGCATTTTCTGCAAATTTCACCTTTAAATCTGCATTGGTCTGGTGAATTTGCCCCCCTGCCTCAACAGCAACACAATTTGTTCAACCAGGCAGATTTCTGTTTGGATGTTGCAGTTTTGTTCCGCTCATTTTCTTTCCAGCTCAGTTGCATCTCTGCCATTTCCATTGATACAGCAATTTCAACTGCTTTTTAAAATGAGAGTTATGCTCTAGTTAGAAGCCTTTTATAAATGCTTTCTTGTAAGATCCCGCAACCTAAATGATCATTCAGTGCATCATTAAGCCTATCATTGAACTGCATGCTCAGAGAATCTCTCAATTCAGCCATGTAAGCTGAAATGGACTCTCCTTCCTTTTGATTCTGTTTATGAAATCTAAAGCGTTCTGCAATCAGCAATGTTTATGATTCTAAATGTTCCTGCATTACTTCCAAAAATTCAGCAAAGCTCACTTCTGCTGGTTTAATTGGAGCAGTTAATCTTATAAACTAACTGAATAATTTTCCACCTATTACACTTAGAAAAACTGGCATTCATTTCTTATTGGCTTTAAAATACTGCTTAATTTTTTCTGTCTGCATTATCCAGTTACCTGTTGTGCAGTGGACCGTGTCAATCTTTCCGATATAGCCAGCCATTTCTGCTTTTTTTAGTTATGATTATCATCACCTGGTATTTGCTGTTTATGAACCTGTGAATTTTGTCCATTTTCTGTCCTTTTTATTAACTCGACTGTTGCTGCCCCTTCCAAAGAAATGTACTGCCTATTTTTTAACTTGTATGTTTCTCTCTTTCCCTTGTGAAGAAAAAAATTGCGCTGCACTTTTTAAAAACTCGAATGTCTCACTGCACGTCAGCGGATAGGTGGTTGTATCGGATTTGTTTTAAAACTTCCTCGTCATTCATGTTTTGTAGCTCCAGAAATTAATCGAAAGAAAAAGCACAGAAGCCCAGGAATATACGTCTACTTCATTTTAACTTTAGACGTGGTGGTGAAATGGCATATGCTAGTCACGTACTTTTACATATAATCTATAATGAATTGTATAAAGAATGCTTAATCAAGCAATATATTTATAAAGTTACTCAAATATTGTTGAAATATTAGATACACAACAGTTCCAACCTCAGATTTGTCTTCCTGTTCTTAGCCTACTGGTGTTTACACTAATCATGGAAATGCTGATGGATTGTCCCATTTACCCGTTGAAAAGAAAATACTAGAGCATTTTACAAAAGACATATTCTCCCTAATGCAAATTTAAAGTCTCCTTATTACAACAGAGCCAAAAGGAAATCAGAAAGGACCCCCACACTCTCTGAGATCTATGTGGCAACTCAAAATGGCTGGAATGTGCAGCAGAAATTCTAGTTCCATTTTTACCAGCACTAGGATGAACTTGCCCTTGTCAGAGGTTGCCTTATGTGGGGATTCAAAGTCGTCGTACCATCCAGCTTGACAGCGAAAGTGTTGGAGGAGCTACAAGTCAGTTATCAAGGCGTGGTCAAAATGAAAGTGTTGGCTCAAAAATTTTTCTGTTATGACAGCTTGTTTATTCAGGCAGGCTAATTTAAAAAACATGGGCAGAGACGTGGGTGGATAAGGACTATGAAATTGTCATTGGTATTGTGTGATGTTGGAGATCGGAAGTCAGAAGCTTCGATCAGGAGACGGGTGTTTGATTTTAGAATGATGCTAACTTCTTCAGTGATCTGGAAACAGTGTATGATCCAGGAGTGCTGGTTAAGTACAATTGGATATGAACTTGCACCCAGATGTTTTTGAGTGTAGGTATGTCTTTGAAAGCTCCATGCAGAATCGGCAAAACTCGTGTCACCTGTCCAGTCATTATGAAACCCTGATCACTGAGCATCTGGCTCACCAGGTATAGGTTGCTAAATTCCCTGTGCACTCATTAGGGCTGTGTTCCCTTGCAAGATTCAAAGATTATGATTCAAGTTTAATTACCACTTGTACACTGAAAAATGAGTCACTTCCATTAACAACCAACACCCCTGAAGGTAGTCGACACCCATTCCGATGCCAAAATAGCATGTCCACCACAACACAAACACAGCCAAACAGAAGACAATAAGCAACAAAATAACAACAGCAAATCAAATCCCTTCCCTCCATCCCACCAATGTACATATACAGTCTTCCAACCCTAGGACAGGTCATCTTCAGCCTCCAACCCTCGACCTTCAGTGAACTTGGTTTTTTTACTCTCCAGTGCTTCATCTGCACTGGCAGGGCCCTGATTTCTGTGCCCACTTCACTTACCAAGGCCCGATTACTGCTCTCCCCTCAGCGGCCTATCTATGGAAAATAGTGTCTATGGCAATCACTGAAATTGTGCCCCTGTCCAAACATCTGACACCCATCTTCTAGATAACTTTACCATAATATCAGCTCAAAAATACCAGTCAAGCTCATTAATCTTTTAATTAATGAATTACCCATGGAGGCTCTCAAATACAAAAGTATTAATTTTAACTTGCTGAATGATCTCTCACAGCTGGCGATGGAAACTGCGATGGTTAACATTTTCTGAATAGCAATGTGAAGATTGGGGAAGACACTCTCATCTCCATACTGAACAATAAATTGAAGAAGCTCTACAGGTTTTGATATTTTCATGTTGACCCACCTTGATAGCAACATTCTGCAATCCAAAATTTCTTCATATAGCTGATGTCCATCAACATCAGAGCTGTACAATTCGGCCAGATTTTCGCACTTCTTCTTTAGATCGTTACTGTCGGCGTCGTAACACAGTTCCTCGACATCAAGAAGGAACCCAAACGTGGCGTCAGTGTCGTGCAAATAAGCGAACCTTTTGTCCATTTCTCTGTGAAGACGGTCAAGTGTTCCCTTCATGACTTTTTCCATTTCCTCCTTAGCTGTTAGCCCAGCGTCTCTCAAGTTCTCATCAGCCATTCGTTTCTTTTGACCCTGATGTCTTTCAACTTCAATATTCCATTCTTGACAGAGACCGACTCCTTCTTCGAGTGACTCACTGATCAACACTTCTCTTTCATCATAAAAATGATCTCGGAGGGCTTTCAAATCCAGGGCAGCATCATAGAAGTTCATGCTAGGATCCTGCAGCCTCTTGAATACAGTCAATGCAAATGAGTACTTTGTTCCAAAATCCTAGCAAGATCAGAAAATCATAACTCAACATGCGGTTGTACAGCTGCCTTGCATCACTTCTTGTTTCACTGGTCTCATTTTCATTGTCTATCATGTCCTGGAGAACTTGAAGTATCTCCTCAAGGTACTTGTTGACAGGCTTCATTGCTTCTGTCCTTGGATTCCACCTGGTTTCGGACTTCGACTTAACAACCACAGGCACGGCGTTTTTGAGTTGTTCCTAGTGCTGTGTTGAACAAGAGAAAAACACATAGAGAGCTTCGATGGTTCCAAGAAACGTGACCATCATTGTATCCTGCTTGGCTGCATGTACACCCACCAAGTTGAGTGAGTGATTGTCGCAATTCACAAACACTGTCAGGTTGTTTTCCTCACTTATTTGATGAACACCACTTCTGTGTCCAGCCATCACAGCAGCGTTGTCATAGCACTGTGACCGACAATCTTTTCGTCCTTCTCTAGCTGTTTCAAGATGTCTTCAAGCAAGCTCTCAGCATCCTTCTGGCTTATCCAGATAAAACCAAAGAAGAACACTCTAACACTCTGAGAAGTTTTCTTCTCAAAATCAACTTCCACATACCTCACTACTTCTGATATCTGCTCACAGTGTGCCTGATCAGGAGTCGAGTTGAACATGAGACCATAGTACTTGGCTTTACGAATGCTTCTCAGTAAACTCTGGCGAACAGTGGATGCCATCGTGGATGAATTCATTCTGGACACCCGGTGAAAGATAAGACATGGATCCAGGATGACTTTCCAAATGAGTGAGGTGTTCTTTTATGACAGGTTAAAGATGGCCAGTAGTTTCAGTAAGCCAAGGAAATTTCCCACATTGGAGTTATCGTCTAGCTGAAGTGACTCCCTGTGTCCTCGCAAAGTCAGCTTCTGAGTCACAAGGAATTTTATGCAGTGAAGGATTCTTGTCACGCCACTTCTGCTTTTCCTTCTCAATCTGTGACTGAAATACCGTGTCAATAACTCCTCTGTTTCCAGATAAATTTCTTTCCACTATGTGAAGCATTCCTGATGATTCTTGGCATTTTCATGAACACTAATCCTTTCGGGTGCTTTCCACTGGTTGAATCCACTTTCCTGCTCCAGTGAGGATTGATGGTCTGACTGGGAATAGAGAAGACAACAGATACAAAATGCAGACTTTTTAGAAGGGGAATAGACCAGCCATGAGCAGGTCACTTCCTCACCATGACCATTTCCCAATTTCCTCTTGAACCAAGTTTTGTTCATTGAGCAGTTATTGGTAGGAAAGGCCCCTCACTGTTCTGGAAATACTTTGAACCCAGCTTTATTATTTCTGTTCTCAACGCATCAGGCAGAATTGCTTTTCCAGTTTCCTTGTCGAACTTCAGAAGTCCAATGTCATGCTGTTCAATCACTTCTGGTATGACAGTTTGAGGCTCTTTGACACCATCCAGTTTACTACGTTCTGTGTCGTCAGGTAAAGTCTCGTCATTAAACTCAACACCACCACCACCACCATCGTCTTCCCCTCCTGTCATGTCCACGTTCTCTGTGGCAGCCTCACTCTTAATCTCCTCATACTTGGATTTATCTGACTTGACTTCCTCCTTGGCCTGTGACGCATTTGTACTTGATCCACCTTCGGATTCTAACAAACTTGTAGCAGGTGCAGGTGACTCCATTGAACGTGTCAAACTACTTGTTCAGGGCTTTTCAAAGAAGGTCATGAAGAACTTGCTCGACTTCTTGGCTTCCTCTGCCTCCAACTTTCGGCTCTTCCGTCCTTCAGCTCCACTTTCCTCTTCCTTCATGAAGAAATGTTTCATGGTCTTCTTACACCGTGTTCTGAAATAAGGCCATCCTAGTGCTTCTCACCCATATTTTAAAGACAGATCTGGAGAAAATTCTTTTTTCACTATCCGAGGATAGCTTTTCTGACTTTAATAGAAACTGCTCAGTGGTGCCCAGGACATGTGCCATACCTGCCATACCATAGATACGCCCTGTCTCCCCTCCACTTGCCAGGGTCCCGGTTCCAGCTCCCCTCTCTAGTCATGGGGCTCCCATTCCTGCCCTCCACTCTATTCACTGGGGTCCCGGTTCCCATACTCAAATCTATTTACATAGGCCCGAGTCCTCACACTCCCTTCTATGCACCAGGCCTCTGGTTCTCATACTTCAAAACCAGGGCTTTGGTTCTGTGCCAGATTAATGGAGTTTAACTATGTTGAGGTAACTGTGTTAGCATCTTGGAATATTGATCCAGACAATTGAGTTTGAAACAACACAGTAAATGCTGAAGAAACTCGGCAGGTCTGGCAGCATCTGTTGGGAGTAATGGACAGTCAGTTTTCAGGTTGAGACTATTTATCTGAACTGAAAGGTAGAGGAAAGATGGTTAGTATAAAAATGTGGAGGTAAGTGGTGGGATGAAAGCTGGCAGGAGGGGAAGAGGAGTGATAGGCAGATGAGGGGTGGGTGTCAGTGGAAATTGTGCCAGAAGCCAGTGGAAATGCTGAAGGTAATGGAATCTGATGACAGGAATGTGCAGCACAGAATCAAGGAGGGGGTGTTGTGGTGGGCATATGGGAATAGTGGGAGGGGAGGTCATGGATAATTGAGTGGGTGGAGGAGCGGAAAGCAGCTAATGGCTAGGTTAAGTGTGGAAAGATCAAGAGGGAAGGTACAGGGGAAGAATATTTTACTAGAAGATGGAGAATTTGATGTTCATGTCTGGTTGTAGACTATCCAGTTGGAATGGTATTTAATTAACTTTGCATTCTCCTGCCTGTCCTCTCTTCATGTCCTTCCCTTATCTTATTGAAGCCTATTAAATATTGAAAGGCCTGGATAGTGGACATGGAGTGGGGTTTTCCAGTTGCGGGGGAGTCTAAAATCTGAATATATTTAAAGTGAAAGTTCTTGATTAGTGAGGTTACGTGGAGAAGGCAAGATAATGGGGTTTAGAGAGATAATAATCAGCCATGATGGATTGACAGAATAGACTTGATAGGCCAAATCAACTTTTTCTGCCCTATATCTTAAGCCCATATGTGCAAGAATTTAAGATGGAAGTGGTGGGTTAGGTATATGGAAATAATTTGCAAATCAGACATCATGAGAGATTATAGGCATTGTTCTTGTTCTGTCAAAATTGATGGAATGATTAATTCTCTATTTCCTTGCAAAGTTTCTGTAGGAGATGGACAAATCAGACAGTAGTTTCCTAATTTAATCTTATGAGTGTGAGGATGCTGGAAAGCCAGAGTAACACACACAAAATGCTGGAGGAAATCTGTAGGTCAGACAGTATCTATGGAGAGGAATAAACAGTTGACAGGAAAATGGAAGTAGGTGGGGTCTCGGCCCAAAACATCGATCGTTTATTCCTCGCCATAGATGTTGCCTGACCTGCTGAGTTTCTCTGGCATTTTGTGTTGCCTGACCTGCTGATGTCTCACTAATTTTACTGCAGTGTCAGTGCTATTGATTTGCCATTTGAAGTGATTAATGTACAGAATGTTCATCTGTATGCTGTATATATCATATTTCAAGTTTTAATGGCATTCATTGGATTATAAATTATGGAGTAACTTTGAAAATTCTGTAAAATCAGAATTTATCAGAACCTTTATTTTGAGCAGTGTTTTTTTAATGTACCAGATGTGTCAATTTTTTGGGATTTAGTAAGCAAGCTTCCATTTTTCTGTTTAAAGTTGCATCAACCTAAACTATAATTCTCTCTTAGGCACAGACTCTGGTCCCCCACAATTAAATCGAACAGGAAGCAAGTTTGATGGATTGCCTCAACAACCAAGGTAATTATAGGCCTTTTTATTTTTGCACAAAACTAACCCTAACCCTTCCAAATGACAAGTTTAATTTCCTGTCAAAAGTTGAAGATACCCATCAGCTGTTATCTTAATTACCTCTAAATGCATTAAGAAGAAGATTTAGCTAACTAATACATATTAGAAATTGTATTTGTTTCAAGTGTCTGCACACTAAGATTTAAAAGAAGATAACTACAGAAAAGCACTTGTGGTGCTTGCTCAAAATCCTCAAGCAGATAAAAAATGGCAACTGAATACCCTTATATTAAATCTAAAGCAAGGGTCTATAAATTAGGCTAATCAAGGATCAACTTAATTCACCATATTTACTTTTATTTGCATTGAGAATTTGCCACGGTGTGTTGGCCAGGGCATGACATGCAACAAAAAAATATTCAACCATTATACAGAACAGAGTTAGAGGTTAAAGTACAGATATATGCATATAACCCACAAAAAGCTGGAGGGACTCAGCAGGTCAGGCAGCATCTATGGAAATTAATAAACAATCGATATTTTGGACAGAGGCCCTTCAGCAGGACTGGATGAAGGGGAAAGAAGCCCAAATAAGAAGGTGGGGGAGTGGAAGGAGTTCAAGCTATAAGCTGATAGATGAAAAAGGTGAAGAGCTGGAGAAGGAATCTGATAGGAGATGAGACTGGACCATGGGAGAAAGTGAAAGATGAGGGAGACCAGGGGAGGTGATAGGTAGGTGCGGAGAAGTGAAAAGGTAAGAGAGGGGCTAGAGTGGAAAATAGAGGAAGAGAGAGAAGAAAACGAATTACTGAAAATGAATGTTCATGCCCTCAGGTTTGCATCTACCCAGTTAAAATATGAGGGGTTGTACCGACAATCTGAAAATGACCTCATCATGGCCGTAGAGGAGGCTGTGGACTGACATGTCAGAGTGGGAATTGGGATTGGAATTAAAATGATTGGAAATCCTGCATTTTGCAGATAAGCAAAGGTGCTCGACAAAGCAGTCCTCCAGTCTATGTCCTCCAATGTAGAGGAGACTGCATCGGCAGCACCAGATATAGTAGACTAATACCAGCATGTATTTACAATGTAAATGACATTGTAAAAAATGGCTAAAAGTGTTTATAGTGACTGAGGTAATAGATGGGGGGCTAACTAGAATGGTTGATCACATTAACTGCCTGAGGGAAGAAACTTTAAGATAGCTTGAAGTTTTTGTTTTAATAGCCTTATTGTGCTCTCCAAAAGGGAGGTTCGCATAAAGGCAGCTTGTTGGGTAGGTAGCGTCCACAATGATTTTTTCCCTTCCCATTTCTTTGTCCTGGACACATACAAGGTAGTGGTTTGCACAACGCTTTACGTACCAGCGACCCGGGTTCAATTCCCGATGCAATGAGTTTGTAAGTTCTCCCTGTGACCACAAAGGTGCTCGGATTTCCTGCGGGTGCTCAGATTTCCTGCGGGTGCTCTGGTTTCCTTCCACAGTCCAAAGACATACCGGTTAGTTATTGTAAATTGTCCTATGTTTAGGCATGGGATTAAATCAGAATCTGCTGGTCAGCGTGGTTCAATGGGCCAGAAGGGCCTACTCCACACTGTATCTCAATGGGTAAGTCCTGCAGCGATGGTAAACTGTGCCAGTGACCTTTCCTGCTGCCTTGACAGTTCGCTGCACCTTTTGTATATTGTGAGAGGACACAGCACTAAACTGGACAGTAAGTTCTGGAGAAGATGGAATTTTACCAGCTGGTGCAGAATTCCATTATCAAGAAGAAAGTAGCAGGGCATTTTCAAAATTATAATACGGTCAGTTATGGAAGAACATTGACAATATCTTTTTCAAGATGTAGTGAGCAGGGTAAATGAAGGTGAATTAGTTGATGTAATATATTTGCATTTCAAGAAAGCTTTTGATAATGTACCACACGTGATTACAAGACTTCATTATATTGGAAGTAATATATTAGAATTGATAACAGAAAGCCTGCATAGGAAGAGTTGATGTTTTCTGGATGGCAGGTAGTGTTAAGGGGATTTTTACAGGGAGCTGAGCTGAGACTATATCAATAATGATAAAGATTAAGGAACTAAATCCTGAAATTTCTGGGAATAGTTCACAAGGTGCTGGACGGATGTGTCCCAGAGAGGAAGGAGTTCACAGGTGGCAGGGTTAGGCAATCATGGCTGACAAAGGAAGTTAAGGACTGCATAAAAGCCAAAGAAAGGGCATATGAGGTGGCAAAAAGTGGGAAGTTGGTTGATTGGGAAGCTTAAACTCCAACAAAAGGCAATTTAAAAAGCTATAAGAAGGGAAAAGATTAAATATGAGGGAAGACTAGAAAATAATATAAAGCAGGATACGGAAAGTTTTTTTGGTTATATAAAGAGTAAAAGGAAGGTGAGAGTTGATATTGGAGCACTGGAAAATGATGCTGGTGAGGTAGTGATGGGGGAACAAGGAAATGGCAGATGAACTTAATTGGTACTTTGCATTTGTCTTCACTATGAAAGACACTAGCAGTGTGCCAGAATGTCAGGGAGCAGGAGTGAATGCCTTTTGATATTTCAAAGGAAAATGTGCTAGGCAAACTCAAAAGTCTTAAGGTGAATATGTTATCTGGACCAGATGGACTACATCCCAGAGTCCTGAGAGAGGTTGCTGAAAAGATAATAGATGCATTGGTCATGATCTTTCATGAAAACCTTCATTCTGGCAAGGGAGGACTGGAAGATTGCAAATGTCACTTCACTCTTAAGAAGCGAGGAAGGCCAAGGAAAGAAAATTATAGGCCAGTTAACCAAACATCAGTGGTTGGGAAAGTGTTGGAGTCTATAATTAAGGATGAGGTTTCGAGGTACTTGCAGACTAATGATAAAATAAGTCAAAGGCAGCATGGTTTCTGTGAAGGGAATCTTGCCTGACAAATCTGTTAGAGTTCTTAGAGGAATTAACAAGCATGGTGAACAAAAGAGAGGCAGTGAGTGTTAATTACTTGGATTTTCAGAAGGCGTTTGATAAGGTGCCACACATGCGCCTGCTTAACAAGGTAAAATCCTACGGCACTACAGGAAAAATACTGGCGTGGATAACGGAATGGCTGACAGACAGGAAGCAGCGAGTGGGAATAAAAGGGGCCTTTTCTGGTTGCCTGCTGGTGACTAGTGGTGTTCCTCAGGGGTCAGTATTGGGACTACTACTTTTCACATTGTTTGTCAATGATTTGGATAATGGCATTGACGGCTTTGTGACAAAGTTTGTGGATGATACGAAGATAGGTGGAGGGGTAGGTAATGCTGAAGAAGCACTACCGTTGTATCAGGACTTAGACAAATTGGAAGAATGGGCAAAAAGGTAGCAGATGGAATACAGTGTTGGGAAATGTATGATAATACATTTGGTAAAAGGAACAATAGTGCAGACTATTACCGAAATGGGGAGAAGGTTCAAACATCAGAGATGCAGAGGGACACAGGAGTCCTTGTACAAAACTCCCAGAAGGTTAATTTACAGGTTGAGTCTGCGGTAAAGAAGGCAAATGCAATGTTGGCATTTATTTCAAGGGTAAGAGGATATAAAAGCAAGGAGATAAGCTGAACACTAGTCAGGCCACAGTTGACAGAGTATTATCAACAGTTTTGGGCCCCATGTCTCAGAAAAGATGTATTGTCATTGGAGAGAGTCCAGAGAAGGTTCACGAGGATGATTCCAGAAATGAAGGGGTTAACATGTGAGGAGCATTTGGCAGCTTTGGGCCTGTACTCACTGGAATTTAGAAGTATGCAGGGTGGATCTCATTGAAACCTAGCAAATGTTGAAAGGACTAGATAAGGTGGATGTGAAGAGGGTATTTCCTCAGGTGGGGGTACCCAGAACAGAGAGAGCACAGCCGCAAAATTGAGGGGCAACGTTTTAGAATAGAAGTAAGGAGGATTGTTTGTAGCTAAACAGTAGTAAATGTGTGGAATGCTCTGGCACAGATTGCAGTGGAGGCCATGTCCATGCATATATTTAAGGTGGAAGTTGATTGTTTCTTGATTGGTCAGGAAATCAAAGGATATGGTAAGAAGGGAGGTGTATGGGGTTGAGTGGGATCCCGAATCAACCCTGATGGAATGGGGAGCAGACGCGATGGTCTGAGTGGTCTAATTCTGCTCCTGTGTCTTACAGTCTTACGGTCTAAATGATGCAAGTCCATAATTCTTTGAAAGTAGTATCACAGGTAGATAGGGCCAAAAGGAGGGCCTCAGGCACTTTGTCTTTCATATATTAAAGTATTAGGTACGGCAGTTGTGATGTTATGTTGAAACTGTGTAACAGGTTGAAGCTGTATGGGATATTGGTGAGGCCTAATTTGTCCCACTGTTGTTACCCACGTACAGGAAAGCTGTCAATAATATTGAAAGATTACAAAGAAAATTTACAAGTTGCTACGGCTTGAGTTACTATAGGGAAAGGTTGAGTAAATTAGGATTTTATTCCCTGGTGTGTAGGAGAATGAGAGGGAGATTTAATATAGGTATACAAAATTAGGAGGGTATAGATAGTGTAAATGCAAGCCAGGCTTTTTCCAATGTGTTTCTGTGAGACTAGGACTAGACTTCATGGGTTAAGGGTGAACTGTGAAATACTATAGAGGAAAATAAGAGAGAATTTCTTCACAGAGGATGGTGAGACTATGGAACGAGCTGTCAGCAGAAGTAGCGGATGCAGGGTTGATTTTGGATTTAGAAGTTTGGATAAGTACATAGACGCGAGGGGTATAGAGAGCTATGGTCTGGTTGCTGGTTGATGGGGCAGTTCAGCACAGACCAGGTGGGCTGAAGGAATGTTTCTGTGCTGTAGCCAAATTGTTGACAATAGGAACAGATGTGAAAGCATGTTATGAGGAGGAAGCAGAGTTTGGTAAAGAATGAAGGTAGTTAATTGAATGGGCAGAAATTTGGAAGCGGCAGTACAATGTGGGGCAGTGCTTAGGTATTCGCTTTGCAAAGAGTAATCTCTCTCCAGATAAACACAGTGTTAACATGGAGAGAGATTACAGGATGCTGTGCTGTAAAATGATTTAAATATCCTTGAACACAAAATATGCCGTGAGTAATTAGGAGGCCAAAAGGATTCTTCCTCCCACATCCAAGGATAGTGGAAATGCTAAATTGTCCCATGGGTAGGTGACTAGAGAGTCAATGGGAGCAGATGGCCATGAGAAAGAATAGTTTTAATGGAACAGTGTTCAGGGATGAGACCAATAAGGAAGTTCTGAGAGCCACTGTATACCAGGTGGGCTGAATATCTTCAAAGGTTCATTTTATTATCAAAGTATGTTTGCAGAATATAATTCAGAGATTCGTCTTCTCCAGATAGCCATGAAATACAGAAAAATGATGGAAGTCATTGAATAAAAGACATCAACACTC
The DNA here is from genome assembly GCF_048418815.1 of Hemitrygon akajei. NCBI lineage: Eukaryota > Metazoa > Chordata > Chondrichthyes > Myliobatiformes > Dasyatidae > Hemitrygon > Hemitrygon akajei. The sequence goes on along the minus strand of NC_133124.1, from coordinate 152,726,502 downwards.
CCCCCGCACAAAAAAGAAAAAGAAACAAAAACTCGCAATCTTCAAACTCCCCCCCAACCCTTCTCTTGCACAAAAACTAACAGATCACCCACAAGTGTAAAAGAAAGAGCGACAATAACATCAAACCTCCATCACACGCTAAAAACCAACAGATTCCCAACACGGAAAAAACAACAACAAGAACATCAGACCCCCCAAATCCCCAAATATTCCCTTTAAGACAAAAGAAAAACATGACAATTAAGTATTAAAACCGAAGGCAAGCAAGAAATAGGATCAGAGAACAAAATCTTGTTAAAAGGTCAGATTTAATAGTGCCAAATTGAATGGTGCTATATTAAAACCAGGTAACACCATCCCTACTGTGAAGTATGTTGAATGAAGCATCATTCTATGGGGGTTTTCAGCAGCAGAGACTGGAAATCTGGTCAGGTTTGATGGGAAGCTGAATGCTGTTAAATACAAAAAGACCTTAGATAAAAACCTGCTAGCCTCTGCCAAAAGCTTAAACTGGGGAGGAAGTTCATCTCTCAGGAGAACAGCAACCTAGTGCGCACTGCCAGAGCAACCATGCAGTAGCTTCAAATGAAGAAAACGAATGTCCTTGTATGGCCCAGTCAGAGTCCTGACCTTAACCTGATCCAACATCTCTGGCAAGACCTCAAGATTGTTGTCCACTACCCTCCCAAACTAACCTGACACAGTTTGAGCAATTTTGCAAGGAGGAATGGACAAATCTTGCTCCATCGCACTGTGCAAAGCTAAAAGAGACTTATCCAAAAAGACTACTGGCTGTAATAGCTTTGGGAGGTGGTTCAACTAAGAACTGAGCAAAGAGGGATGAATACCTTCGAAATTCTGGCATTTCAATATTTGAATTTTTAGTTTTTCATGCTTTATAATTTTCCCTGTCTTTCGGGCTTCACTGTGGAAAAATAAAAATTATCAGTTAAATTATTCAAAATCCCTGGTTGTTATATCCCTTTATGTGAATAAAGGGTTGGGCACTAAATATTTTTACAAGCCACTGTTTTGGAAGAGTTGGTTGTTGTGATAGCAGATGCAAAGGTTATCGTCCTCCACAACTTGAGGGCTTTTTAGATTTTAGACACATTATATTCTGCAGACGCTGGAAATCCAGAGTAGCACAAAATACTGGAGGAACTCAGCACCTCTCATAATCTGTGGAGAGGAATAAACAGTTGACTTTTCAGGCTGAGACCTTTCATCTGGACTGAAGATTTTGGAATGGTTCTTGCAGATTAGAGGGTAGAATATGTGGCCCCACTATTAAATGAAGTGAAGAATGAAAGGGAACTACCAACTTGTTAAACTGACATCAGTAATTGGAAAATTGCTGGGATCTATAAACAAAGGATATATCAGTACACTGAGAAAAAAGATGTGATTGAGCAATATCAATGCGAATTTATGAAAGGGAAATCATGTTTGACTGCCACTTTGAAATTCTCTTTGGATATATCTGGTAGAGTATTTGATGGGGAACCAGTGGATGTGGTGTCTTGGATTTTCAGAAGACCTTTGATAAGTTCCTGTATGGTAACTTGGTGAACAGGGTTTGGACCCTGTGGGACAAATAACATAATAATTCTGTGGATTGAGAGTTTTATCAACAAACGGTAAACAAAGAGAAGGGGTAAGTGGATTCTTCTCGGGCTGGGAGGCTTAACAGGTGGAATGTTTCGCAATTTCTATTGACAGTTTGCCTGAGGGGACTTAATAAGTGTAATATTTATGTGTGTTAATAGTCAAAATTAAATAGGAATAGTGAGTAATGAGGATGCAAAGATGCTTCAATAGGATATAAACTGACAACCCTCAATGACAATTTATTTGGTATTCCTGTACACCTCGTTAATGCCAATATCTATTCAATCAAGTGGCAGCAGCTCAATGCATAAAAACTGGCAGATGTGGTTAAGAGGTTCAGTTGTTGTTCAAACCAAACGTCAGGATGGTTCGAGTATCTCAGAAATTGCTGATCTCCCAGTATTTTCACACATAACAGTCTCCAGAGTTTACCGAGTATGGTGCGGAAAAACAAAAACACCTAGTGAGCAGAAGTTCTGTGGACGAAAATTTCTTGTTAATGAGAGAAGTCAGAGGAGAATGGCCAGTCTGGTTAAAGCTGGAAGTACTCTTGAGTTCAAAATTATATTACACTACAATTATGCAGTGCCTTGTTGAAAATAGTTAAAAAGCTATATAAAATATAGAAAACATGGTTTAGCTGAGTAACAAATTATGTAGATAAATGAAATTCAGAGCAAATTAGAACACAACCAATACCACTGACAATGACAGGAAACCAGTGTGGGAGAGGTTTTTAAGTGGAAAAAGCCATTGCATTGGGGCAGTTCCACTCTCTTGACCTCAGAAGTTAGGGGTCCAGTGGGATGAGTAGACGTCACATCTGGGGTCTTGTGGATTACCAGGATTACTTCTGTGCCTCGTCACACCGTTCACTGTCCACATAGCGTTACAGAAATCCTTCCTGGCCATTGGATCTCACTGTAGACCTCATCTGCCCAGTCTGCCAGAGGTGACTTTGCATGGTAGGACAGGCATGTCCCTATCTCACCAGGGTATAAGACCCACTGGCTACCTGTCTGTCAAAGCGGTGTACTGGGCTGTGACCACTGTTGCATGCAAGTAGCTACTTGGAGCCACGGGTGAGAGCTGAGTTTCCAGTGGGGTCTGAAGGAAACATTGAAGATGATATTTTTTATATATCTTTTTAATTATTTTCATGAAACTTTGGCTATTGGGTCAGCCGCTTAATTAGGCCAAAATGTCCTGTTTCCGATGTGTCCTGATTAACCGGAATCCAATATATATCATTATTAAGATTAGAATTGTGTACCATACACCATGTGGTTTCAAGGCACTGCATAATTATAGTGTAATATACTTTAGTACTCAAGAGTACCTCCAGCAATAAAGACCCAAAGCTCCAGTGCCAACAGCAGCTGCTAAATTACTGGTGGTTCACCAAGTTAGAGTCCGTCATAGAGCCATACAGCATGAATTCAGCTCAGTCTGCCCATGCCAACCATTGTGCCAACCCAGCTCGTCCCAGTTCCTTGTGTTCAGCCCATATCACTAGGAATAGCATGTAGCTATTCTTAAATGATAGCACCCTCAATCACTCCCTCTGGCAGCTCATCCCATATACTCACCAGCTTTCTGCACGGAAAAAGCTGGGTGCACCATTTCTGAAAGGTTAACTTGTTAAGTAGACAATTATTTTACTACTGCCTTACATATAGTCAGTGGTCATTTTATTAGATAGCTCCTATACCTATTAAAGTACCCACTGAGTGTTTGTTCATGGTCTGTAGCCCATCCACATCAGGATTTGATACTGTGCATTCAGAGCTGCTCTTCTGCACTAGTTTTAACACGTGATCATTTGAATTACTGTCACCTTTCTGTCAGCTTGAACCAAACTGGCCATTCTGCCATTTGATAGCTCTGGGCCTATACTCGCTGGAGTTTAGAAGAATGAGGGAGCATCTCATTAAAACCTATCAAAAGCAAAAAGCTGAGGTAGAGTGGATGTAGGGAGGATGTTTCCTATAGTGGCTGAGTCTAGAACCAGTGGGCATAAAGTCAGAATAGAGGGACAACTATTTAGAATAGAGATGAGGAGTAATTTCTTTAGCCAGCAGATGGTGAATTGCCATAAAACAGCTGTACAGGCCAAGTCATTGGGCATATTTAAAGTGGAGTTTGATAGGAACTCTTGATTAGTAAGGGCAGCAAAAGTTAGGGGGAGAAGGCAGGAGATTAGGGTTGAGATGGATAATAAATCAGTTATGATGGAATGGCGGAGAAAATTTGATAGGTTGAAAAGTCTAGTTCTGCTGCTATGTCTTACGGTCTCAAAAGAATCTTAAAATTAGGGGTTGCAGCCTTGTAGTGGGTAAGCCAATTGTGACTAAAGTAAGTCATCACTAAAAGGGTGAAAAATCTTTGGAATTCACTGTGCCTGGGAGCTGTAGAGGCCCAGTTGTTGTGTTCATCAGAGAGATTTATAGGTTTTTAGACATTGAAGAATCAAGGAACCATATATGAAACAGTAGGCCCAAGAGGGCTGAATAGTCATGGAGAGTAAGTATAGCACAAAAACAGGCCCTTTGGCCCATCTAGTCCATGCCAAAACCATTTTAACTGCCTACTCCCATCGAGCTGCACCAAGACCATAGCCCTCCATACCCCTACCATTGAAATCGAGCTCGCATGCACCATCTGTGTTGGCAGCTCATTCCACACCCTTACAACATTCTTGAGTGAAGAAATTTCCCCTCATGTTCCCCTTAACCCATGACCTCTGGTTGGAATTCCACCCAGTTTCAGTGGAAAATGCCTGCTTGCATTTACCAATGTATACTCCTCATAATTTGTATATCAAATCTCCTCTCAATCTTCTATATTCTAAAGAATACAGTCCTAACCTACTCAATCTTTCCTTATAACTCAGGTCCTCCAAACCCAGCAGCATCCCTGTAAATTTTCTCTGTACTCTTTCAACCTTGTTTACATCTTTCCTGTAGGTAGCTGACCAAAGCTGCACACAATACTCCAAATTAGGCCTCACCAATGTCTTGTATAACTTCAACATAACATTCCATTTTATGTACAGGCCAGTGTGTCAGAAGCATTCTTGTGTTCAATTTCTTTTGTTAACAGGTGAGAAAAAGATAAATTTTAGATTAGCTTTGATGTTGTTGAATGACTTAACTGGCTGAAGAGGATGCCTGCAGCCCTGTAGCAGCCAGCAAATCATCCCACAAATGCTCATTCATATGTATGGATGTACATAACTTGGGCATTTATAACCTGGGGAAGACATTTATTAGGGAAATTGTTCAATTATTCAAATACTGCACTTCCAAAGCAAAAGTTAATGGGCTTAATTGGTCTTAATTCAGGCTATTTTTACCCCTTAGTTATACCACTCCCACACTTACCTTTTAGGACCCTGTTAGTCAAATAGTACTCCAGGTCTCACTGCTTTGTCTGTCTTGTGAAGCATCACGGCCCAGACAATTTGACTTTGGGCAGCAGATTCTGAGGGCCTGCTACCCTAACTCCATAACTTATCAACAGCTCTTTAGGACCTCTGTCTCAACAGGTTTGGTACCAAGTCCTTCAGTAAAGCAGAAGATCAGATGTAGGCATATTCCTGACTTGTGTTTTGCAGGTGTGGATGTCAGGAACATAGTGACCATATACTGCCTGTTGTAGAGTACTTTTGTTCTCTTAAAGTCAACGTGTCAACCCAATTTAAAAATATCATATATCCATATATGATTGGACTGCTACTGACCACCCTTTCAATTTAATAAATGGCAATGTACTGCTGACGAAGAGTTTCGGCCTGAACCGTCGTCACTACCTCCTCCCATAGATGCTGTCTGGCCTGCTGAGTTCTGCCAGCATTTTGTGTTTTTATGTTTTTCTTTCAATTTAATAGGTTGTTTGAATCAAAAACTATTTGTAACCCAATCAGACCTAGAATGTTTGCCGTGAGTATGCTGGGATACAGTACATTCATAGCTGAATAGTTTAATATAATGCCTGGTAATTCACTATACAATTTGAAGTAGAATATACTGTTAGACACTGCTGTGCAATTACAGAATTGTCTGTTGTATTGCGGACTTTAAGTATCTGTCCAAATACAAATCTGCAGATGCTGTAGATCTGAAATAAAAAACAAAGTCGGGCAGACTTTCTGGAAATGAAATCAGAGCATTAATGTGTAGCTCCAAAATTGGTGTGGGAGAAATGTGTTTGAATTCATGAGACATCAGAACCAATATTGGGGAATCAAAGTCGTTCCGATGGGACAGGCTCCCCCTGACCCATGCTGGGACCAAAGTTCTGGAAAATCACATAAGTGTAGATATGAATTTAAACCAAGTGTTCCAACCTTTTTTATGTCATGGACCAATGTCATTAAGCAAGGGAACCCCTGCTTTAAACTAAACAGTATAGGGGTGGGTTCGATAGCTCGGAAAAATATGGATAATGTAAAAGGGGAAGGGAGTGCAACGGGGCTTATTGGAGTCTCCAGAATAGGGAATTAAGGCAAAAGAAAAGGATAACAATTTAACTTCATGCAAACTGGAGACAAAATTGAAAAGAAGGGTGGTGAATACAGGGCTGAAGGTGCTATATTTGAATGCATGCAGTATATGAAATAAGGTAGATGATCAGTTAGAAATTGGCAGGCATGAACATCACAGAGTCATGGTTCAAAGATCACAGCTGGGAGCTTAACATCCAAGGATACACATCTTACTGAAAAGACTGGCATGTGGACAGAGGGGTTGGGTGGCTCAGCTGGTTAAAAATGAACTCAAATCCTTGGCAAAAAGTGACATAGGGTCAGAAGATGTGGAATCCTTGTGGGTAAAGTTATGGAACTACTAGGACAAAAAGATGCTGATGAGACTTGTATACTGGCCTCTGAACAAAGAAATTTTAGATGAATGGAATAAGTACTTTGTGGCAGTCTTCACTGTGGAAGAAATCAGCAGCATGCCAGAAATTTGAAAGAGTGCCCGGGGGCAGAAGTGAGTGTAGTCGGTATTACTAAGGAGAAGGTGCTTGGGAAGGTGAAAGATCTGAAATAGGTAAGTCACCATTACACCCCAGGGTTCTGAATGAGGAAGCTTAAGAGATTGTGGAGATATTAGTAGTGATCTTTCAAGGATCAGTAGATCTGGAATGGTTCCAGAGGACTGGAAAATAACAAATGTCATGCCACTCTTTAAGAAGGAGAGAAGTAAAAGACAGGAAATTATAATCCAGTTAGCCTGACTTCAGTGGTTGGCAAAATGTTTGAGTCCATAATTTAAGGATGAGGTTTTTGGGCTTGGAGACACATGATAAAATAGGCTGAATTCAGTATCGGTTTGTTAAGGCAGGGTGTCCCAACCTTTTTTATGTCATGGACTCCTACCATTAACATGGTTGGGAACTCCTGCCTTAAGGGGAAATCTTGCCTGTTGGAATTCTTTATTTAAAACAAAGTTCGGTAAGTTCTTGATTGGTAAGAGTGTCAAAGGTTATGGGGAAGAAGGCAAAGGAATGGGGTTGAGAGGGAAAAACAAATAAGCCATTATGGAATGGCATAGCAGACTCGATGGGCTAAATGATCTAATCTTGTTCCTATGTCTGATTTCTTTTGGAAAGAGAAATTTTTAATGTTTAAGGTCCAATTCCCTTTTTCACATCTGGGAATAAGAAAACAAAGTAGCAGAGGTTGGCTGGGTGGGGAAGCAATGAGTCAAAAATAGGTAATCACTTTGCAGACCACCTACATTTAGTCTGCAGGAGTGACCCTGAACTTCCTTTTGTTTTCCACTAATTTACCATTTGTTACGTACCCCGTAACTGGGTGTCTTACCAGCAAAGATAGAAGTGTCCGCTGAAGTCTGGTGATACTATTTTCAACAATATTTATTAGCAAAAATATACAAAATAATATCAATGCGAATATACAGAGAATATACGTTAGCAATACTAAACCTAAAAGTGCAGGTATAATAATAATCACTAATGAAACAAGCTCTATCGTTGTCTAGGGGATAATGAATTGTCAGATGGAAATATAAAGTTTAGTTCAGTTCATGCAGGCTGCGGTAGTTGTTTGTCGATGTGTTGCAATTGTTGGAGAGAGAGAGAGAGAGAGAGAGAGAAAACGTGTGAACAGTAATAGCTATTATCTTGCCAACCTTCCTTTACGATTTTGATCCGTCGATGCGTTGTTGTTGTGGCCATTCACGTATGACCCCTCCGTCCTTTAGCTAGACCACTCTTCCGTGGTGGACTCGTCACCCAGGCAAGGGTGGACACACACACAAGCCCCCGATGGTCTCGCTATAAACACTGTGAGTTAAACTTTACCGACCCTTCATTCGGTCTCCGATCTCCCACCCTATCTCGTGGGGGATCTGATGCTCACTAGCGTTTCTCCTGGTGCGTCTGAGGGGTGTTACCCCAGACCTCACTTTTATCCCCACTCACGGGGTCTCAGGTGTCAATCAGGTTGGGATGATGTAACCCATCAAACCTGCCCACTCTGGTTGCCCCCTGAGGGGTTTCAATGAATAGAACAGTACCAAGTAAACAATCCTTCTCCAAAAGACAATAGCAGTAATCAATGGTTCCGCTCTTCTTTTGTTAGCTGTGTCTCTCTCTCATTAACTTTCATGAGCTGTTATCAATAACAACTGCCCTGGCAGATTTCCTTTTGTCTCTCTTACTTCCTTGTTAGCAGCATCGAAATAGTAGCGATTTGCAATTCTCCAAAGGGGGGGGGGGGGGGGGCATGGGCAACTCTGCACCCTTCTGCCCATCAGAGTTGTTCATCCTTTGTAACACATTCAACTTTGACCTTTATAGTTTCCTGTACTCTGACAATGAGTCGCAAAGTAAACCTGAGAAGCAGTACTTTATCTTCCTGTTATTTGGGAAGGAACAAGCTAACAGTTCCAGCATCTGTCCAGATTATCCACAGGTACTGTCCAGTTCTAATTTACAACAGGCAAGACTGGGCCATGCTGATCATAGAGGAAGACGTTGCCCAGGATCATCCTGAAAGGGACAGCGGGGTCTTAAGAGCGTGACACAGGCAGCTGAGCCAACATTCTGCCGGATCATTACTAACAAATACTTGTGCTTTGAGAAATCAGAATCAGGCTTATTATCACTGGCATGTGACATGAAATTTGTTAACTTAGCAGCAGCAGTTCAAGGCAATATATAATCTAGCAGAGAGAGAAAAAAATAATAAATATAACTTAATATGTAAACAAGTAAATCAATTATGTATATTGAATAGATTTTTTTTTAATTATTCTAAAACAAAAATACTGTATATTGAAAAAAAGGTGAGTTAGTCTCCAAAGCTTCAATGTCCATTTAGGAATCGGATGGCAAAGAGGAAGAAGCTGTTCCTGAATCACTGAGTGTGTGCCTTCAGGCTTCTGTACCTCCTACCTGATGGTAACAGTGAGAAAAGGGCATGCCCTGGGTGCTGGAGGTCTTTAGTAATGGACTCTGCCTTTCTGAGACATCACTCCCTGAAGACGTCCTTTGTAGGCTAGTGCCCAGGATGGAGCTGACTAGATTTACAACCTTCTGCAGCTTCTTTCGGTCCTGTGCAGTAGCCCCTCCATACCAGACAGTGATGCAGCCTTGTCAGAATGTTCTCCACGGTACAACTATAGAAGTTTTTGAGTGTATTTGTTGACATGCCAAATCGCTTCAAACTCCTAATAAAGTATTGCCGCTGTCTTGCCTTATTTATGACTACATCGATATGTTGAGACCAGGTTAGATCCTCAGAGATCTTGACACCCAGGAACTTGAAGCTGCTCACTCTCTCCACATCTGATCTATCTATGAGGATTGGTACGTGTTCCTTCGTCTTACCCTTCCTGAAGTCCACAATCAGCTCTTTCATCTTACTGACATTGAGTGCCAGGGTACTGCTGCGGCACCACTCCACTAGTTGGCATATTGCTCCTGTACGCCCTGAGATTCTACCAACAATGGTTGTATCCTCAGCAAATTTACAGATGGTATTTGAGCTATGTCTAGCCACACAGTCATGTGTAAACAGAGAGTAGAGCAGTGGGCTAAGCACACACCCCTGAGATGCACCAGTGTTGATCGTCAGGGAGGAGGATATGTCATCACCAATCCGCACAGACTGTGGTCTTCTGGTTAGGTAGTCAAGAATCCAATTGCAGAGGGAGGTACAGAGGCCCAGGTTCAGCAGCTTCTCAATCGGGATTGTGGGAATGATGGTATTAAATGCTGAGCTTTGTGCTGGAGTAACACATACTGGGAATTTCAAGAGACTACTTATTTAAGCAAAATTTTATTTTATTTTTGGAGGCAACATTCACCAAATTTTACCAATATTTTAACTGTTATCTGTTTAACTTGTACAGTACTGGAACTGGAACTACAAAGACTGCCTTAGGCCCTCGAGTACTTCCAAAACTACCTCAAAAAGGTAAGGTTAAAGCTACGGTGCATCCAGATGCTTAATCCCAGTATCATCATACAGTACTGTGCAAAAGTCATAGGCACGTATGTATATAGCTAGAGTGCCAAAGACTTCTGCGCAGTACTATATTTGTCAACATGGAGTGAAGAGTGAATTTGTAAATCTGGTAGGTGCAATGGATGTTGGGAATGGTGAGGATAGAGTGCATTAGGAGGTGGGGTGGGTGGCACAGGTGCAGACACACCCAGCCCTGAGACACAGGCAAGGTCATTTGATTCCAAGCAATTGGTTTATTGATCATTGCAGAATGTCTCTCTGATACTTTCTACTCACTCTGCTCTCCTTTCCCCTTTTCTCAACCATGATTTCCCCACTAGCTGCCCCCTTCACACTCTCAATCCACAATAAAGACCCGTATTAGAATCATGTTTGACATCATTCACATTAATGACTTTTGCACATTACTGTATTTTTCAGAATTATTTCTTTCTTTAGAACCTTTCTTCACTAATATGCATTATTTACTATTATTAATGTCTATACAGAACAGGAATCTACTTAAGTTTTGTCTAATATATATATAATATGTCTAGTAGGTATATAGATAGAGTAAATAGAAGCAGGCCTCTTCCACTGAGGTTGGCCTAGAAATGGAGGGGTCATGTGTTAAGGTGAAAGGTGAAATGTATAAGGAGAACGCGAGGGGGAGAGAATGTAGAACAAGCTACTAGTGGAAGTGGTGCATAGGGTTTGATGTCGATATTTGGATAGGTACATGGATGGGAGAGGGTATGGAGGGCTATGGTCAATGGAACTAGGCAGAATAATAGTTCAGGATGGGGTGAAGAGCCTGTTTCTGTGATGTAGTAACACACACAACACGTTGGAGGAACTCAGCAGGCCAGGCAGCCGTGATGGAAAAGAGTAAACAGTTGACGTTTTGAGCTGAGACCCTTCATCAGCTTGGCCTGCTGAATTCCTCCAGCATTTTGTGTATGTTGCTTGGATTTCCTGCATCTGCAGATTTTCTCTTGTCTGTGAAGTAGTGTTCTATGTCTCAATATGTCAGTCTCTACCAACAATGACAAGTTTGCCTGATACATTTAACTTTTGTGAAAAGACTCAAATGCTCAAAAAGAATTGTCACAAATTCTACATCATTTGGACAGCTAAGCTAGTTCCCATTCCACTTTCCATTATAGATCTGAACTTCTCAAAATTTCTATGATTCTCAGAAAGATTCCTGGAAGAGCTGGTGTTGTGGCCAGTTCCAAATCTCATTGGTGTTTAGAAGAATATGTCACCCATATATAAATCTCAAGTTGGAAAAATAGGAGAAAAAAAACACAAAACTGCAGTTCTAATCATAGAACATCATTAGAGAAGTAGTCTTGAATTTGGAGACCAGTTCTGCTTACTAAAAATAAGAATTAAAATCACCGCTTGAGTTGTATTCACATCCTAGTTTTGCAGTTCTGCTAAGACATGTGACTGCCTCATAAGACAGCAGCACACACAAGCTGTTGGTGGATCACAGCAGGCCAAACAGCATCTGTAGGAAGAAGCACTGTCGACGTTTTGGGCCGAGACCCTTCGTCAAGGGATTTGAAAGTAGTGGAGGAGGGGGAGATCCAAAATGATAGGAGAAGACAGGAGGGGGTGGGGTGAAGCTGAGAGCTGGAAAGGTGATTGGCAAAAGGGATACAGAGCTGGAGAAGGGAAAGGATCATGGGATGGGAGGCCTAGGGAGAAAGAAAGGGGGAGGGGAGCACCAAGGAGAGATGGAGAACAGGCAAAGAGTGATGGGCAGAGAGAGAAAAAAGAAGGGGGGAAAATAAATAAATCAGGGATGGGGTAAGAAGGGGAGGAGGGGCATTAACGGAAGTTAGAGAAATCAATGTTCATGCCATCAGGTTGGAGGCTACCCAGACGGAATATAAGGTGTTGTTCCTCCAACCTGAGTGTGGCTTCATCTTGATAGTAGAGGGGACCATGGATAGATATATCAGAATGGGAATGGGACGTGGAATTAAAATGTGTGGCCACTGGGAGATCCTGCTTTCTCTGGCGGACAGAGTGTAGGTGTTCAGCGAAATGGTCTCCCAGTTTGCGTTGGGTCTAACCAATATATAAAAGGCCACATCGGGAGCACCGGATGCAGTATACCACCTCTCTCATAAGACAGCAGACCTTGTTGGGAATATTAGGTAACAGATGGTGAATGGTTGGATTACTGTCATGGGATATTGAGAGACAATGAAAATCCCCATTTCTGTTGAATGAAAGCTTGAGAAACATCAAATAAAATGGAATGTGTGTGTTAAAATAAGGATCTTGTATTTCAGGTTTAAAGCACCAGGTAATTTTTTTTTGTATCTCTTACTACATTTCTGGTTTTTGTGAAGTGAGATCCTTAACTGTATATTTGGTGGTATTTGCTGAATGAAAGGGTTTATTTATTGCTTATTTTTTAAATTACAATCAAGATTTTGATCACCTAACTAACGACTACATTCATCTTTATTGCTAGTGTCCCTGAGAAAGATTGATAGTGTTCATCACAGTTCAGTCGATAAGTCCAGTACAGAGACCTTCCAGAAACCGTCACATACAGGGGAGTTGCCCCAGAAGCCGTCACATACAGGGGACCTGCCCCAGAAGCCGTCACATACAGGGGACCTGCCCCAGAAGCCGCCTCCCGGGGAACTGCCCCAGAAGCCGTCACATACAGGGGACCTGCCCCAGAAGCCGTCACATACAGGGGACCTGCCCCAGAAGCCGCCTCCCGGGGAACTGCCCCAGAAGCCGCCTCCCGGGGACCTGCCCCAGAAGCCGCCTCCCGGGGACCTGCCCCAGAAGCCGCCTCCCGGGGACCTGCCCCAGAAGCCCAAAGACCTGCCACCAAAACCACAATCAGGAGACATCCCACAAAAACCCCATGTAGACGTCCTCCAAAAGCACCAGTCTGGGGAGGCAGCCCAGAAACCTCAGGCTGAAGAGATTTCTCCAAAACCACTTACTGGAGACACGCCACAGAAACAGCCAATTGATGATATGAATGATACGTTGTCCAGTTTGCCCGAGACTCCTGTACCTCTGCCACGAAAGATAAATACAGTAAGTTTTGCATCTCTTCTCCCCATTATGAAGTTTGATTACATTTTTTAAAAATTACTTTGTACAAAAAAGTACCTCAGTCATGTTGATGTGGAAAAATAATTATGTTGCAGTACTTCTGAGAACTCCATACTTTTATTCTTGAGTCTTAGGCTTCCATTTACTGTAGATAATAGCTTTTCTCTCAATAACTGGGAAAAGAATTTCAGGATGTATATTGTATACATTTCTCTGACATTAAATGTACCTATTGAAACCTATTGAAAATATTAACACGTACAAACAAGCTGAAGGAACTTAGCAGGTTGGGCAGCATCCGTGGAAACGAACAGTCAACATTTCAGGCCGAGACCCTTCGGCAGGACTGAAGAAGGAGGGGGCAGGGGCCCTATAAAGAAGGTGGGGGAAGGCTGGTAGGTGCCAGGTGAAAAACCAATCAGAGGAAAGATCAAGGGGTGGGGGATGGGAAGCAGGGAGGGGATAAGCAGGAAAGGTGAAGAAGGAATGTTCACCCGTTACACCTTCCTGTAACCACCCTCTCAAAGTATTTCATCACTGTCGATGTGAGTGCTACCAGGCGATAGTCACTAAGGCAGCCCACATTATTCTCCTTTGGCACTGGTATAGTTGTTGCCTTTTTGAAGCAAGTGGGAACTTGCACCCGTAGCAGTGAGAGGTTGAAAATGTCCTTGAATACTCCTGCTAGACGGTTGGCCCAGGTTTTCAGAGCCTTACCAGGTACTCCATCGGGACCTTCTGCCTTGCGAGGTTCATTCTCTTTAAAGACAGTCTAACATTGGCCTCTGAGACGGAGATCACAGGGTCATCAGGTACAGCAGGGATCTTCACAGCTGTAGTTGTGTTCTCCCTTTCAAAGCCAGCATAGAAGGCATTGAGTTCATCTGGTAGTGAAGTATCGCTGCCAGTCATACCATTGGGTTTTGCTTTGTGGGAAGTAATGTCTTGCAGACCCTGCCAGAGTTGCCATGCATCCGACATCACCTCCAACCTGGTTCGAAATTGTCTCTTCGCCCTTGAAATACCCTCCACAAATCACGCCTGGTTTTCCGGTACAGGCCTGGGTTGCCAAACTTGAATGCCACAGATCTGGCCTTCAGCAGATGACGTACCTCCTGGTTCATCCATGGCTTTTGGTTTGGGAATGTACAGTAAGTCTTTGTAGGCACACACTCATCCACACAGGTTTTAATGAAGTCGGTAACAACTGCAGCATACTCATCCAGATTCAAAGATGAATCCCTGAATACAGTCCACTCCACCGATTCAAAGCAGTCCTGTAGGCGCTCCTTGTGCTTCCCTTGTCCAAACCTTCTTTGTCCTCATTACCAGTGCAGCAGTCTTCAGTCTCTGCCTCTACTCAGGGAGTAGAAGTACAGCCAGGTGATCAGACTTCCGGAAGTGAGGGTGTGGAATAGCACGATAGGCATTGTTGATGGTGGTGTCACAACTCTAATCCATATGGCATCCTGTAAACATCTTCTGCTCCATTATCAAAGCCTCCACGTGCTTCCTGTAATGGGACAACCAGAATTGCACACAGAATTCCAAGTGTACCTAACTAAAATTTTATTTAACAACTGTTGTGGTAGTTAATGGTTCACTCCTTTGCCACTCAGTTAGCTACTCCCACATGGGTGGTGTTCACATATTGTACAAGCAACATTGTCAATTCAGTTCAGGTGAATATCCTGCAAGGCTGGCATCCTAGTGTGCTCTGTACTCTCCCTCAATATCGAACACAACAGCTACAAATGTGGTTTTCTTACTTTTACGCTCCATGGCCCAACAAATACAAGCATGCCATATACTTTATCATCCTATCTATTTGTGTGAGAGGTGATCTTTAAATACATTACACTCAGAACAAAGGGATATCCTCTTAAGTCTGATATAAATGATTTCTTCTCTCAAGTGGATTAACTTTATTTGCCATACACATTGACAAGTATTAGGAATTTGTTGTGGTGCATTGGCACAACATGTAACAAAATACAACATTCAACAATTTTAAAGAATGAAGAATTATATTAAAATAAAGTTAGAGGTTAAAGTACAAACATGCAATAAAATGTGCATTAAAATATATGTAACCCTTTCACCATTGCTCATAGCAAACTTGGCTCGTTACCTAACTCCGGCTAGCACTCACGTGACTCAGTATTGGATGGGTAATGGTGAGAAGGCCACTTTCAATAAACGCACACGTTTAGGGTCAGTATGGTTCGGGTTCAACCAAACAGGAAAGTTGGAATGTTCCAATAAAGGAACAAAAATTATGGTGAAAGCTGTGTAAACACTGCCCCGTGCAAAGTTATCATTCACCAGGAAATAACCGATTGTACATTGGCATAGAATTACAGTGGAAGTATTTTTACAGAAATTTCAACTTGAACAAACGGTGGGGGGCGGGGGGGGGGGGGGGAAAGTGCCCAATGCGGTTAAACCAGTCTAAATGTGCACATAAATGTTGGGGCTCGTTTTTGGGGTAGTCAGGTGCTTTGCTTTGATTACTTACATGCTGAACCCACATTCTGTGTGAAAGACACCAGCCATAGTTCTGCCTTCCCTTGAAGACCATTTCGAACCAATGGAGTACTGGCACTTCCTGCTTGGATCCATTTGTCTGACGAAGCACTTCTTACAGTGGGGTCTGTCCTTTGAGCATCTTCGCTTGTGCTCCACTCTGCTCCTCCCGCCAACCAGAGACACAAAGCCAGAACCCTGTCCTTAAGAAATCTTTTCCCGCCCAGCTCTCTCAGCATCCGACTGGACAGAATGTTACAGCACATCACCAGATAAACCCAATTGGCTGACACAACATTCCCATGTTGAGCAAACAGATCCTTGATATCAGCCGAAGCCAAAACACTAGTCTATGAAGTTTAACTAACTGAACATACTGCTTTAGCAGAAAACTGCTAAAATACCTAACAGCATAGCGGTAGACATACAACAAAACATGTCCTTAACCAGGGTGCTACACGTAAATATCAGCACGTATTTACAGTGCAGTGATGAGGGAACTAACTCAAATGGTTGATTAGATCAACCAATCGAGTAACACAGTGGTGTAGCGATTCGTGCAACACTATTATAGCTTAAAAAGTTCTGGAATTCAATTCTGGCACGATTTTATAAGGAGTCTCTGGTACATCTCCCCATGGAATGCATGCATTTTCCCCAGGTGCTCTGGTTTCCTCCCACAGTTTAAAGATATGCCGGGTAAATTAATTGGTCATTGTAAATTGACCAGTGATTAGGTTGTGGGGTTGCTGGGGCAGTGTGGTCAGAAAGACCACTCAGAGGTCTTAAAGGTACATTTAATGTCAGAGAAATGTATACAATATACATTCTAAAATACTTTTTCTTCGCGGCAACCATCCACAAAAACAGACAATCCCCCCTCCCTCACTAGCAAAAAAAAAAGCATCACTAAATTAATTAATTACCTACATGGAGCAGAAACTTTTAAGATGTTGTGCAGTTTTTGTTTTAATAGCCCTACAGTACTTTCTAGAAGGATGCTTTTAGAAAGGCAGTTTGCTGGGTGGGTAGTGTTCACAATGATTTTTCCTGCCCATTCCTTTGTCCTGAATACATGCAACTCATGCAGTGATGGTACACTTAAAGAACCATAATAAACTTAACAGATATAGTTTCCATCGTGCTGACACTGCTTGATCAGGTTATGACTTTCTGCTGCTACCTCCTTAATTCAGAAAATTTTCCAATAGTGAACATCAGGCTAACCTGTTTATGGCTGCTTTGAATAAATTTTCCAAGAGGTGAAGTCAATCCATTACTAGAGTCTTTGATATGTCAACAACAGGCCACACAAGATAGGTCAAGGATCTTGTGGCAGAAGGTAGAGACAATCCCATCAGCAAGTAGCCTACTTCCATAGAGTCTCAATGATGCCACAACCTGCCCCTATACCTCCTGTTTTATTTCAGATTTCTATCTTGTGCAATTGAATTCATTTGCAAATACAGCCGCGAGGGATTGGTTCCAGGACCCCTCGTGGATACCAAAACTCACGGATACTCAAGTCCCTTATTCAACCTGTCTCACTGCGCTGGACATTAGGACCCAGCGGCAGAGATCTGAATCCGCAGTGTTTCTGTTCACGAAGAAAATCACGATCGCGATTGAAAATAAAGTGGAAATAATAAAGTGATCGGAAAGAGGTGAAGCACCATCAGTCATTGGAAAAGCGTTAGGCTACAGTCGGTCAACGATCGGAACAATTTTAATGGATAAAGTGAGAAAGGCCCTGCCCCGATGAAAGCTACAATTATTACTAAGCAACGCAGTGGTTTAATTTTTGGGTTTTGGGTTTTTGATCCCCGCATCAACCCGACATGGTGGAGAGTGCACTCGATAGCGGTCTGTCACTGGATCGAACTCGGGAAGAAGTTCCCCAGCCCAGCGCTGAAACATAGGTTCTTAAGTGTTTTATATGCATAGAAAGGTAAAATATAGACTATATACTAAGACAAACATTTGACTAACTGACACTAAATAATACCAGATGTACCTGTTCTGACTTACTGAGTAAGAGAACTTCCGATTTTTTTCGATCCCGATCCACAATAACCCACGCACATCCTCCCGTATACTTTAAATCATCTCTAGATTACTTATAATACCTAATATAATGTAAATGCTATGTAAAATAGTAGTTATACTGCATTGTTTAGGGAATAATGACAAGAAAAAAACGTCTGTACGTGCTCAAACAACAAGGGCTGGAAGAGCACTTCCGGGTTTTCGCGATTCGTAGTTGGTTGAATTCGCGGATAAGGAGGGCCGACTGTAGATCATTATAGCACAGCACCGGCCCTTGATGCTGTGCCAACATTATAATCCACTCTAAGATTATTACTGCCCTGGGAGAAAGACACTGGCTCGCCACTTGATCTATACCTCTTATCATTTTGTACATCTCAAGCAAAGTCCCTTCTTACCCTCCTTCATTTCAGAGAAAGCACTGGGTCACTCAACCTATCCTCATAAAACATGGCATAATACCAGGCAACATCTTGGTAAATCTCTGCAACCTCTCTAAAGCTTGCACGTCCTTACTATAATGAGGCAACAATGTTTGTATTATTTCAGAATTCTGCGGGACATAGCATCGAAGTAGTGCCATCACTATTTGCTGTATTTAAATGTTGAAGAAATACTGTAATTGTACTCTATAACAGAAGGGCACTCATATATTTACAATAATCACGCCTTGCTTTTGTAGGCAAAGAATAAAATCCGAAGAGTGAAAACCATATATGACTGCCAGGCAGATAATGATGATGAACTTACATTTATTGAGGGAGAGGTAATAGTTGTAACTGGTGAAGAAGACCAGGAATGGTGGGTAAGTATTTAAGAGCAATAGTTTTGCAATATTGAGCTTTTATTCTTTGTTCATTGGGAATTTGAAATGGAGGTAACTGTATGGTAGTGTAATGCTTTCCAACACCAGTGATCCAGGTCTGATTCCCACTACAGTCTGTAAGGTACTTGTACATTCTCACTGTGTGAATTTCCTATGGGTGCTCCGGTTTCCTCCCACATTCCAAAGACATACGGGTAAAGGTTAGTAAGTTGTGGGCATGCTATGTTGGTGTCGGAAGCTTAGTTACACTTGCAGCTGTGAACTATGTTGGTCCTGACACAAATGACACGTTTCACTGTATGTTCTGATGTACATACGATAAATATCTAATCTTTAAAAATCTCTTTATCTTTGTCAATCTTTGCTGTCACACTGTGATTTATAAGACCATAAGACGCAGGAGCAGAATTTGGCCCATCGAGTCTGCTCCAGCATTCAATCCTTTTCTCCCCTCCTCAGCCCCATTCCCTGGCTGTTTCCCCATAACTTTTGATGCCGTGTCCAAACAACAACCTATCAAGCTCCACCTTAAATATACCCAACAGCCTCTACAGCTGTCTGTGGTGGTAAATTTCTCAAGTTCTCGGCATCTCTGTTTTAAATGGACACTCCTCAACATTTGAAAGGATTCAATAAGATCCCCCCTCATCCTTCTATGTTCCAGCGAGTACAGACCTAGAGCCATCAAATATTCCTAAAATGATAATCCTTGTGAACCTCGTCTGAGCCCTCTCCAATGTCAGCACTTATTTTCTTAGATTAGGAGCCAAAATTGTTCACAATACTCAAGATGAGGCCCCACCAGTGCCTTACAAAGCCTCAGCATCACATCCCTGCTCTTGTATTCTAGACCTCTTGAAATGAGTACTAACATTGCATTTGCCTTCCTCCCCACCGCCTCAACCTTCAAGTTTACCTTTAGGATGTTCTGCACAAGGGCTCCTAAGTCCTTTACATCTCAGATTTTTGGATTTTCTCTCTGTTCAGAAAATAGTCTGCACATTCATTTCTACTACCAAAGTGCATGACCGTGCATTTTCCAACATTGTATTTCATTTGCCACTTTCTTGCCCATTCTCCTAAACTGTCAAAGGTCTTCTACTGCCTGCCTGTTTCCTCAACACTACCTGCCCCTCCACCAATCTTTGTATCATCTGCAAACTTGGCAACAAAACCATCTATTCCATCACCTAAATCATTGATATACAGCATAAAAAGAATCGGTCCCAATACCGACCCCTGTGTAACAGCACTAGTCACTGGCAGCCAACCAGAAAGGGTTCCTTTTCTTCCCACTCGCTGTCTCCTACCAATAGGCCAATACTCTAACCATGCCAGTAACTTTCCTGTATACCATGGGCTCTTAACTTGATAAGCAGCCTCATGTGTGGCACCTTGTCAAAGGCCTTCTGAAAATCCAAACATACAATATCCACAGCGTCCCCTTTATCTATCCTACTTGTAGTCTTCTCAAAGAATTCCAACAGGTTCGTCAGGCAGGATTTTCCCTGAAGGAAACCATGCTGACTTTGTATTGTCTTGTCCTGTGTCGCCAAGTACTCCATCACCTCATCCTTAACAATTGACTCTAACATCTGTCCCACCAGTGAGGTCAGGCTAACTAGCTTATAATTTCCTTTCTGCTGCCTTCCTCCTTTATTAAAGAGTGGAGTGACATTTGAAATTTTCCAGTCCTTTGGCACCATGCCAGCGTTCACTGATCTTTGAAAGATCACTTCTAATGCCACCACAATCTCTAACGCTACCTCTTTCAGAACCCTAGGGTGCAGTTTGTCTGGGTCGGGTGACTTATGTACCTTTAGGTCTCTCAGCTTTTTGAGCACCTTCTCTATTGTGACAGTAACTGCACCCACTTCTCTTCCTTCACACAGTACAACATCTGGCATACTGCTAGCGTCTTCCACATTGAAAACTGATGCAAAATACTCATTTAGTTCACCTTGTCCCTCATTATTATTTCTCCTGCCTTATTTTCTTGTGGTCCTATATCCACACTCTCTTTTATTTTTAACATTCTTGAAAAAACTTTTACTATCCGCTTTGGTATTATTTGCTAGCTGGCTTTCATATTTAATCTTTTCCGCTTTAATGATTTTTTAAGTTGCTCTCTGTAGGTTTTTAAAAACTTCCCACTCCTCTGTCTTCCCACTAATTTTTGCTTTGTTGTATGCCCTTTCTTTTGCTTTTACAATATCTTTGACGTCCTTTGTCAGCCATGGTTGTATTATTTTACCGTTTGAGTATTTCTCCATTTTTGGAATACACATGTCCTGCACCTTCCTCATTTTTCCCAGAAACACACACCATTGCTGCTCTGCTGTCATCCCTGCCAGCAGCTCCTTCCCATTTACTTCAGCCAACTCTTCTCTCATACCACTGTAATTTCACTTACTCCACAACATGGACGATGTTATCCCCCAGAAGTCAGTCAGGGTCTTCCCAAACCGGAAACCCTGGATCAGTAGTTCTGTGCAAGCAGCACTTGTAGCACGACATCGTGCTTACATCGCTGGTGATCAACTAGAGCTCAAGAAAAGCAGCTATGATCTGCACAAAGCTATCAAGGCTGCAAAACAATAATATAGGGAGAAGACTGAGTCAAGATTCACAACAAATAGCACACGCGACTTGTGGCGAGCACTGCATACCATCGCAGACTTCAAAGCCAAATGTTGTGGTGTTGCCAACATCGTGGCCTCTGTCCCAGATGAGCTCATTTGTATTTATGCTGGGTTCGATGTTGCTGACTCTGAGCCACCGCTACAAGTACCCCCAGCATTTTATGTGTTACTAGCAATACCCTCGGCAGCTCACCACAAAGAGCGACCCTCCCAATACCATCTGCCAGTAACCTTCTCTCAGGTTGAATTCCTCCATTGTCCCCATTGGAGCAGAATTAGGCCATTCAATCTATCGAGTCTGCTCCACCAATTTATCATGGCTGATTTATTATCCCTCTCCCTAACCTTTGACATCCTTACTAATTATCCTCACCTGGTCTTACCTATCACCTGCCAGATCGTACTCCTCCTCCCCTACCCACCCACCATCCTTCTCACCTGGTCTTACCTATCACCTGCCAGCTTGTACTCCTCCTCCCCTACCCACCCACCATCCCCCTCACCTGGTCTTACCTATCACCTGCCAGATTGTACTCCTCCTCCCCTACCCACCCACCATCCTTCTCACCTGGTCTTACCTATCACCTGCCAGATTGTACTCCTCCTCCCCTACCCCCCCACCATCCCCCTCACCTGGTCTTACCTATCACCTGCCAGCTTGTACTCCTCCTCCCCTACCCACCCACCATCCCCCTCACCTGGTCTTACCTATCACCTGCCAGATTGTACTCCTCCTCCCCTACCCCCCCCCCCCCACCATCCCCCTCACCTGGTCTTACCTATCACCTGCCAGATTGTACTCCTCCTCCCCTACCCACCCACCATCCTCCTCACCTGGTCTTTTCTATCACCTGCCAGCTTGTACTCCTCCTCCCCTACCCCCCACCATCCTCCTCACCTGGTCTTACCTATCACCTGCCAGATTGTACTCCTCCTCCCCTACCCCCCACCATCCCCCTCACCTGGTCTTACCTATCACCTGCCAGATTGTACTCCTCCTCCCCTACCCACCCACCATCCCCCTCACCTGGTCTTACCTATCACCTGCCAGATTGTACTCCTCCTCCCCTACCCCCCCACCATCCCCCTCACCTGGTCTTACCTATCACCTGCCAGATTGTACTCCTCCTCCCCTACCCCCCACCATCCCCCTCACCTGGTCTTACCTATCACCTGCCACATTGTACTCCTCCTCCCCTACCCCCCACCATCCCCCTCACCTGGTCTTACCTATCACCTGCCAGATTGTACTCCTCCTCCCCTACCCACCCACCATCCCCCTCACCTGGTCTTACCTATCACCTGCCAGCTTGTACTCCTCCTCCCCTACCCCCCCACCATCCCCCTCACCTGGTCTTACCTATCACCTGCCAGCTTGTACTCCTCCTCCCCTACCCCCCCACCATCCCCCTCACCTGGTCTTACCTATCACCTGCCAGATTGTACTCCTCCTCCCCTACCCACCCACCATCCCCCTCACCTGGTCTTACCTATCACCTGCCAGCTTGTACTCCTCCTCCCCTACCCCCCACCATCCCCCTCACCTGGTCTTACCTATCACCTGCCAGATTGTACTCCTCCTCCCCTACCCACCCACCATCCCCCTCACCTGGTCTTACCTATCACCTGCCAGCTTGTACTCCTCCTCCCCTACCCACCCACCATCCTCCTCACCTGGTCTTACCTATCACCTGCCAGCTTGTACTCCTCCTCCCCTACCCCCCCACCATCCCCCTCACCTGGTCTTACCTATCACCTGCCAGCTTGTACTCCTCCTCCCCTACCCCCCCCACCATCCTCCTCACCTGGTCTTACCTATCACCTGCCAGATTGTACTCCTCCTCCCCTACCCCCCACCATCCCCCTCACCTGGTCTTACCTATCACCTGCCAGATTGTACTCCTCCTCCCCTACCCACCCACCATCCCCCTCACCTGGTCTTACCTATCACCTGCCAGCTTGTACTCCTCCTCCCCTACCCACCCACCATCCTCCTCACCTGGTCTTACCTATCACCTGCCAGCTTGTACTCCTCCTCCCCTACCCCCCCACCATCCCCCTCACCTGGTCTTACCTATCACCTGCCAGATTGTACTCCTCCTCCCCTACCCCCCACCATCCCCCTCACCTGGTCTTACCTATCACCTGCCACATTGTACTCCTCCTCCCCTACCCCCCACCATCCCCCTCACCTGGTCTTACCTATCACCTGCCAGATTGTACTCCTCCTCCCCTACCCACCCACCATCCCCCTCACCTGGTCTTACCTATCACCTGCCAGCTTGTACTCCTCCTCCCCTACCCACCCACCATCCTCCTCACCTGGTCTTACCTATCACCTGCCAGATTGTACTCCTCCTCCCCTACCCACCCACCATCCCCCTCACCTGGTCTTACCTATCACCTGCCAGATTGTACTCCTCCTCCCCTACCCCCCCACCATCCCCCTCACCTGGTCTTACCTATCACCTGCCAGCTTGTACTCCTCCTCCCCTACCCACCCACCATCCCCCTCACCTGGTCTTACCTATCACCTGCCAGCTTGTACTCCTCCTCCCCTACCCCCCACCATCCCCCTCACCTGGTCTTACCTATCACCTGCCAGCTTGTACTCCTCCTCCCCTACCCCCCCACCATCCTCCTCACCTGGTCTTACCTATCACCTGCCAGATTGTACTCCTCCTCCCCTACCCCCCCACCATCCTCCTCACCTGGTCTTACCTATCACCTGCCAGATTGTACTCCTCCTCCCCTACCCCCCACCATCCCCCTCACCTGGTCTTACCTATCACCTGCCACATTGTACTCCTCCTCCCCTACCCCCCCACCATCCCCCTCACCTGGTCTTACCTATCACCTGCCAGATTGTACTCCTCCTCCCCTACCCACCCACCATCCCCCTCACCTGGTCTTACCTATCACCTGCCAGCTTGTACTCCTCCTCCCCTACCCACCCACCATCCTCCTCACCTGGTCTTACCTATCACCTGCCAGATTGTACTCCTCCTCCCCTACCCACCCACCATCCCCCTCACCTGGTCTTACCTATCACCTGCCAGATTGTACTCCTCCTCCCCTACCCCCCCACCATCCCCCTCACCTGGTCTTACCTATCACCTGCCAGCTTGTACTCCTCCTCCCCTACCCACCCACCATCCCCCTCACCTGGTCTTACCTATCACCTGCCAGATTGTACTCCTCCTCCCCTACCCCCCCACCATCCTCCTCACCTGGTCTTACCTATCACCTGCCAGATTGTACTCCTCCTCCCCTACCCCCCCACCATCCTCCTCACCTGGTCTTACCTATCACCTGCCAGATTGTACTCCTCCTCCCCTACCCACCCACCATCCCCCTCACCTGGTCTTACCTATCACCTGCCAGATTGTACTCCTCCTACCCTACCCACCCACCATTCCCCTCACCTGGTCTTACCTATCACCTGCCAGCTTGTACTCCTCCTCCCCTACCCACCCACCATCCCCCTCACCTGGTCTTACCTATCACCTGCCAGCTTGTACTCCTCCTCCCCTACCCACCCACCATCCCCCTCACCTGGTCTTACCTATCACCTGCCAGCTTGTACTCCTCCTCCCCTACCCCCCCACCATCCCCCTCACCTGGTCTTACCTATCACCTGCCAGCTTGTACTCCTCCTCCCCTACCCACCCACCATCCCCCTCACCTGGTCTTACCTATCACCTGCCAGATTGTACTCCTCCTCCCCTACCCCCATACCATCCCCCTCACCTGGTCTTACCTATCACCTGCCAGCTTGTACTTCTCCTCCCCTACCCCCCCCACCATCCCCCTCACCTGGTCTTACCTATCACCTGCCAGCTTGTACTCCTCCTCCCCTACCCCCCCCACCATCCCCCTCACCTGGTCTTACCTATCACCTGCCAGCTTGTACTCCTCCTCCCCTACCCACCCACCATCCCCCTCACCTGGTCTTACCTATCACCTGCCAGCTTGTACTCCTCCTCCCCTACCCCCCCACCATCCCCCTCACCTGGTCTTACCTATCACCTGCCAGCTTGTACTCCTCCTCCCCTACCCACCCACCATCCCCCTCACCTGGTCTTACCTATCACCTGCCAGATTGTACTCCTCCTCCCCTACCCCCATACCATCCCCCTCACCTGGTCTTACCTATCACCTGCCAGCTTGTACTCCTCCTCCCCTACCCCCCCCACCATCCCCCTCACCTGGTCTTACCTATCACCTGCCAGCTTGTACTCCTCCTCCCCTACCCCCCCACCATCCCCCTCACCTGGTCTTACCTATCACCTGCCAGATTGTACTCCTCCTCCCCTACCCCCCCACCATCCCCCTCACCTGGTCTTACCTATCACCTGCCAGATTGTACTCCTCCTCCCATACCCACCCACCATCCTCCTCACCTGGTCTTACCTATCACCTGCCAGATTGTACTCCTCCTCCCCTACCCACCCACCATCCCCCTCACCTGGTCTTACCTATCACCTGCCAGATTGTACTCCTCCTCCCCTACCCCCCCACCATCCCCCTCACCTGGTCTTATCTATCAACTGCCAGATTGTACTCCTCCTCCCCTACCCCCCACCATCCTCCTCACCTGGTCTTACCTATCACCTGCCAGCTTGTACTCCTCCTCCCCTACCCACCCACCATCCCCCTCACCTGGTCTTACCTATCACCTGCCAGCTTGTACTCCTCCTCCCCTACCCCCCCACCATCCCCCTCACCTGGTCTTACCTATCACCTGCCAGATTGTTCTCCTTCCCCTTCCTTCCTTTCTTCTTCCAGCTTCTGACTTCTTCCTTTCTAGTCCTGATGTCGAGTCTCTGCTTGAAGCATTGACTGTTTATTCTCTCCATAGATGCTGCCTGACCTGCTGAGGGTTGGTACGGTAGCATAGTGGATGGTGTAACACTATTACGGTGCCAACAGCCCGTGTTCAGTTACTGCCACAGTCTCTAAGGAGCTTGTATGTTCTCCCCATGACCATATAGGTTTCCATCTGGGTGCCTTGTCTCCTCACACATTCCAAAGATATATGGGTTAGCAGATTAGTTAGTGACATGGGTGTATTAGTGTTGTAAGGGCTCAATGGGGTGGAATGGCCTGTTACTGTGTTGTATCTCTAAATAAATAAAATTTTATGCATGTAGTGAAAATAAAAATTAGTTGGCTAATTGCCAGTGTGCAAAAGCAGTGATAGCTGAGAGAACTGGTGGCAGAAATAAAGTTCTTTTTGCTGATACTTATAGCAGGAACAGAAGAGGAGGACAGTGGTATTAGGGGACTCTATAGTCCAGGGGACAGATAGGCAATTCTGTGGACGCAAAAAAGAAACAAGGATGGTAGTTTGCCTCTCAGGTGCCAAGGTTCGTCATGTTTCTGAACACGTCCACACTGTCGTGAAATGGGAGGGTGAGCAGCCAGAGCTCATGGTGCATATGCTTCCAACGACAGAGGTCGAAAAAGGGTGGAGGTCCTGAAAGCAGAATACAGGAAGGAAGCTGAGAAGCAGGACCTCAAAGGTAGTAATCTCGGGATTGCTGCCTGAGCCACGTGACAGTGAGTATAGGAATAGAATGAGGTGAAGGATAAATGCATGGCTTGAAGGTTTAGAGCGGGGGCAGAGATTCAGATTTCTGGATCATTGGGACCTCTTCAGGGGCAAGTGTGACCTGTAAAAAGAGAACGGGTTGCACTTGAATCCAAGGGGGACCAATATCCTGTCAGAGAGGTTTGCTAATGCTATTGGGGAGGGTTCAAATTAGATTTGCAAGGGGGTGGGAACCGAAGTGAAGAGGCAGAGGATGGGGAGGTTGGAGCACAAATAGAGACAGCTTGTAGAAAGCTTGTGAGGAAGGATAGGCAGATGTTAGAGCAAAGATGCAGTCAGTCTGAAGGTTTGAGATGTGTCTGCTTTGATGCAAGCGGATGAACTTGGAATGTGGATCAGTATGTAGAACTGTGACATTGTGGGCATTACAGAGACTTGAATGTCTCAGGAGCAGGAATGTGTCAGGCTTTAGATGTTTCAAAAAGAACAGGGAGGGAGGCAAAAGAGGTGGGAGCATGGCACTGTTGATCAGAGATAGTGTCACACTGCAGAAAAGGAGGAAGTCATGGAGGGATGATCTACTGAAGCAGTGTGGGTGGAAGTCAGGAACAGGAAAGGGGCAATAACTCTACTGGGTGTTTTTATAGACCCCCCCCTATAGTAACAGGGATATCGAGGAGCAGATTGGGAGGCAGATTCTGGAAGGGTGCAATAATAATAGGCTTGTTGTGATAAGAGATTTTAACTTCCCTAATATTGATTGGCATCTCCTTAGTGGAAGGCGTTTAAATGGGGTGGAGTTTGTTAGGTGTGTTCAGGAAGGTATCCTGATGCAATATGTAGATAGGCCTACAAGAGGAGAGGCTGTACTTGATCTGGTACTGGGAAATGAACGTGATCATGAGTCAGGTCTCTCAGTGACAGAGCATTTTGGAGGTAGTGACCACAACTCCATCTCCTTCACCAGAGCGCTAGAGAGGGTAGACAATTTGGGAAAACGTTTAATTGTGGTAAGGGGAAATATAATGCTGTTAGGCAGGAACTTGGAAGCAGATGTTCTCAAGGAAATGTACGGCAGAATGTGGCAAATGTTCAGGGAACATTTGCATGGAGTTCTGCATAGGTATGTTCCATTGAGGCAGGGAAAGGATGGTAGAGTTAAACAATCATGGTGTACAAAGTATGTAGAAAATCTAGTTAAGAAGAATAGCTTACGGAAGTTTCAAGAAACTAGGTACTGTTAGAGCGCTAGAAAATTACAAGGTTGCTAGGAAGGAGCTTAAGAATGGAATTAGGAGAGCCAGAAGGGGTCATGAGAAGGCCTTGGTGAACAGGATTAAGGAAAACCCGAAAGCATTCTACAAGTATGTGAAGTGCAAGAGGATGAGCCGTGTGAGAACAGGACCAATCAGGTGGTGAGAGTGTAGAATTATCTGCCAGCAGTGGTGGATGTGGGTTTGAGTTCAGCATTTCAGAGAAATTTGGTTAAGAACATGGATTGGAGGGTATGGGTTGATGGGACCAGGCAGAGCAACAGTTTGGCATGGTCTAGATGGGTTGAGGGGTCTGTCTCTATGCTGTAGTGCTCATTATTCTAATGTTTTTAATTACATACAGAACAATTTATATCTGAGCAACATTTGCATCTTGCTAAATTATGCACTGCTTCATTTAGGAAGACTCAAGACAACTGATGGTCATCACTTGTTGGACAAGAATTGGCAGCAAATAGTGAAAGCTTACTATTGCTAGCAAAAAAACATTTTATTTAGATTTAACGTTCGTAGTGAATATTAAATGAAAAAGTGTTTTCTTGTATTCAGCTGAATGTCAATTGGTTCAATATTGAATGTTTATATTTCTAATGTTGACAGATTGGTTACATCGAGGGACAGCCTGACAGAAGTGGTGTCTTTCCAGTCTCTTTCGTGCACATTTTATCTGACTGACCATTGAGGAACTTGAGCATCACATTCACAACAGTGGGATCTTCTATTCGATATAGTAAAGCACCCGCAGCTTCCCTATTCATGTGCATACTTTGTACATAAATGATCAAAAGTTCTTTTATGCTCACCTCATGAGGTGACTGTATCTAGACGGTGTTATTTGCCTTTGCCAGTATTATAGTAGCCTTGGAATCTGGCGCACCTTACTCGGTGTACTACAGTCAACCATGGCATCTAGCACTTAATATGCTGTTGATAGGATATATCTCCTGCCTGCTTATCAAACCATAAGCAGTGTCATTTAGTTATTTAACTATATAAGCTTTTATTCTCGATTTCATCTCAGTATTCTGAATAAAAATAGAGTGGTTTTGCTAAGAATACAGCCAGGTTTCAGTTTGCACTGATCATTTTTGTTCTCTTTCTAACATGGATGCTGTGCATACTGTTCTTAATGTACTCATGGAATTGTGTGTTAATTGTAAGTGGTCAAAGTTACTTGCGAGTGAATGACTGGGGAACTTAAAAATTATTTTACCTCATCTTGAGGCAATATGTAAAGAAATCCGTGCAAGGATTTATTGTCTGTTACATCAGATAACCAACTAAATTGTTCAAAGAGGGCCTTTTGGCAAATCCACTGAAAATACATGAACATTAGGGATTCAAAACTTTTAAGTTTGTTATTAGTATTTTAGAGCAGTGCTTGGATTGCTATTTTAACAAGTTGTTGAAAAATTTCTGCCTCTTCTGCATACATTCCCAATTAACCTTTCATTAGGTTAAATACATTTAAATTCTGTAATGGTCAACACTGCAATTGTATTAGTTAAGTTATAACAGTAAGATCTGGAAGTTACTGAAGTACCTGGGGGAAAGAGGGGATGGCATTTCCTCCTGGCTTGGTGCTCTGTGTCTTGAAGCTGATACTTAACATTGCAACAACAGTGGTGTAGGGGAGGCTCTTAATAATTGGTGTTAACTACAAGTGGTATATGATGCAGACAGCAGCTGTACAATACATGGTGAATGTGTACAGTTATCAGTTTTAAATATTAAATTGCATATGTTTACATACGTAACTTGGAATTGTACATCAATGATGTACGATCTTTGTTAGCTGAAGATACCATTCCAAAATCTGTTCATTATATCTCCCTCCCTTCTCCCTTTAAAGTATTATACATGTATATCATAAAGTACAGTGTTTCATTGCAAGAAAGACATTTAATGCTATTGTTCACGTTACATCACATGAAATATACTTTATGCTTGAATGTATTCAATCAATTATTGTTATAGATAATTAACCATTTAGGGATGGGAGACCAATGAGAGACTTTACATTCTTTGTAAACATACCTACATATTTCAACCTGGTTACTTGTGCTCTGAAATAGAGAATAAATTGCATTATTTGCACAAATCTTGAACTGCTTGGGAACAAAGTGACAGTGGATCTTGAGTTGCTTATGGCTTTAAGAACTATACACCTTCATATTCATTGTTGATAATCAGTTATTCCAACTTGTATTAGAGACCAAAAGACAATACAGAATTATCAAGAGGTCTGCTTACATTTCAGGTATTTCCAAGAGAAAGGGTGGGTCTTATTATTTCTTTAAAATATTCAGTTAATATTGGGTTGATCTCAATTTCAAATGAAAGCTGTTTTCCTTTAAAAAGGATGTAATTTAATTCTTAAGGTACATATGCTTATAAGTAGATATAGATGAAAGGGAATTAAAATCTTCAACCGAATATGATATGTTAACTCTGAGACCAGACTTCTTGCCTGGTACTGCATTGGGCTTGAATTATGTTAAAACTGTTGACAGTAAAAAAAATTTATTTCTCAATAACATTCATGTCTACTGATTAAGTGGCTGGGTCCCAATTCTCCCCAGCCCTTTCCTCAGCAATATGAAAATTTCTGGCCCCAATAATTAGAGTAGATGTGATGCGTTCATTACAAACAACTACAAAAGATACTGGTTCCATTTAGCAGAGTTTGGTTTGCTCAAGCTTTTCGTACAAGCCATTGTGCATAAATGAGATGTAATAACATTAAGTATAAATTCTTGGGCTTCCAGCCAGGTAAGTTATCAATTATAACCACATTTATATTGCTATTGTATTGATACCTATACTCAGCTGGAAGCCCGAGAAGAGTTTATTCATCATGTATGTTGGGAAAGCACTAGATCCTTTTACATGGTTAAGTATGTTCAGAAAGTTGAATTGATCGTGCATTCTGCTTAAAGCCACAATTGTGCGGTTAATGATTCAAATAGATTTATTTAATTTTCAAACTGTAACATGGATTACTTATATGAATGATAAACAACTGCTCTAGTTTTGTCATTAACGTATCCCTTTATCATGGATTACGTTCCCTTAAAACTAGATAATGTAAATCAGCTGGTACTATCAATCTACTGGATGAAAAGGTGTACAGCTTACCATATCGTGTATTTTCATTTTTTAATTATGTATAAGAATTGCTGTAGGAAAATATTTTAAAAAGCAAACGTTGTTTGTGTTCAGATATTATATTGCAACATAAAATCCTGTGACATGTTCCAAACTGAATGCAGTGGTTTTCTCTCATTCCTTCCATCAAAGTAGTTAATTAAGATGAATGCTGCTTCCTCCATTTGTGCTGTATCCTGCACCTTTTACAAAATTCAGTTTTGCTTGTGTGGAAACCGTTAAAATCAATCATCATTAAACTGATTATTTCAAAGGCAACTTCAATTTATTATCAAAGTACATATATGTCACTATATACAACCGTGAGATTACTTTTCCTACAGGCATTCACATTAAATACAAAGAAACATAGTAGAATCAATAAAAAATTACACACAGAAAAGCAACCAATGTGCAAAAGACAAGAAATTGTGCAAATACAACAAAAAGATAAATAAGTAATAAATAGTATTCAAAACATAAATTGTAGTGTCTTTGAAAGTGAGTCCTTCGGTTGTGGAATCAGCTGAGTGTTAAAGTGAGTGAAGTTGTCCAGTGCTGGTTCAGAAGACTGATGGTTGAGGTGTAATAATTGTTTCTGAATCTGCTGGTGTGGTATTGCCATAAAACTAATCAACATTAAGTGTATAGTCAATACTCAGTTAATGGAGAAGAACAGAATAGGTTTCAACAAAAGCACGAGATTCTGCAGATGCTGGAAACAAATATTTGAATGGTACAGTATCGGGTTGTCTTAAAATTGCACTTATGAAGTGGCTCCAAGAACTATACCAACACCATTGTACAAGATAATGAGAGGCATTGATCGTGTGGATGGTCAGAGGCTTTTTCACAGGGCTGAAATGGCTAGCACAAGAGGGCATAGTTTTAAGGTGCTTGGAAGAAGGTACAGAGGAGATGTCAGGGGTAAGCATTTTACGTAGAGAGTGATGAGTGCGTGGAATGGGATGCTGGCAGCGGTGCTGGAGATGGAAACGATAGGGTCTTTTAGAGACTCCTGGATGGGTACATGGAGCTTAGAAGAATAGAGGGCTATGGGTAAACCTAGGTAGTTATAGGATAATGACATGTTCGGCACAGCTTTGTGGGCCAAATGGCCTGTATTGTGCTGTAGGTTTTCTTTGTTTCTACCATTCTTTCTGATGTTGAACTACCAATTTGTAAAGTTGTACAAAAACAGCTTAACTCTTTAGCTCTGTGAAAAATGTAATTGCATTTTATCGATTTTTATCAGAGGAATGTATTAAAATGAAAATTCACAAGGATGTTGCCAGGACTTGAGGACCTGAGTTATAGGAAAGGGTTAACCAGATTAGGACTTTATTCCCTAGAGCACAGGAGAATGAGGGGAGATATAATACTGTACAAAAATTATGATAGGGTAAATGTAAGCAAGCTTTTTCCACTGAGGTTGAAGAGTAAAACTAAAGGTCATGAGGTAAAGGTGAAAGGGAAACGTGAAGTGGTGAATGTGTGGAACGAGCTGTCGATGCAGCTCAATTTCAACACAAGAAAAGTTTGGATAGATACATTGATGGGAGGCATAAGAGACGCTCTGGTCAGATGCAGTTTGTTGGGACTAGGCAGATTACTACTGCACGGACTAGAAGGATCAAAGGGACTGTTTCTGTGCTGTAGTGTTCTATGATTTAAAGAAATAATTCATTTTGGTTTGTCATATAAATCACTTAACATGCGATTTGTGTGTTGAGGTCAACATTAAAAACAAAATCAGCCTTGACTCTTGTAAATTAAGATTTAATATTTTAAAAAAGAATCCAAAACACTTCATAGTGAATTTGTATATTGCTGTTATTTTGTACTTAAAGTTTTGGATGAACATTGAGTAATGTAAAATATTACAATGAAAATCACAAAGACAAGGATTGTTTTTGATTAAATAAAAGTCCTCAGCAATCCTGCAGTAACACATAAAATGCTGGAGGAACTCATCAGGTCAGATAGCAAGTACAGAGAGAAATAAGCAATTGACATTTTCGGTCAAGACCATTCATCAGGTGTGGAAAGGAAGGGGGATGAAGCCAAAATAAGGAGGTGAGTGGATTCCTTCTTTGGCCCGTTACCTTTTCCACCTATCACCTCACAGCTTCTCACTTCATTTCCCCCCACCCCCAAATACTTGGTCACACCTATCACCTGCTAACTTGAACACCATCACTTCCCCCTCCTCCCCACCATGTTTTTATTCTGGCTTCTTCCCCCTTCCTTTCCGGTCTCTGTCCAATATATCGATCATTTGTTCCACTCCACATAAGCTGCTAAACCTGCAGAGTTCCTCCGGCATTTTTGTTTACAGAACAGTATCTGCTCCTAAATATTCAACAGTTTTCAATTTGCAGAAAATATTGGGCCTGCAAATTCCTAATACATACTTAATAGATGAGACACAAAATAAATCCTATACTATAATATGCTTTTTCTGGTATTTACCTGACATTAATTATCCTGTTTTTGTTATTTTCTCATTATTTTTGTATATTAGCAATCTTTGTTGCTAAATTATATCCTAATCCATCTTAAATAAAATTTACTCAGTCAGCATTTTACTAGGTATCTCCTGTACCTATTAAAGTGCACACTGAGTGCATGTTCATGGTCTTCTGCACAGTACTGTTGTAACAAGTGGTTATTTAATTTCCTGTTGCCTTCTTGTCAGCTTGCACCAGCCTGGCCAGTCTCCTCTGACTCTCTTTAACAAGGCATTTTTGGCCACAGAGCTGCTGTTCACTGGAGCTGTTGTTTTTAGCACCTTCTTCTGTAAACTCTAGAGACAATTGTTTGTGAAAATGTTGACATGTTTGTCAGGTGCCACCGGTAGCGTAGCATTTGGTGCTGTTCTGTAAGTCTCTGCATCATGGGTAAATCCT
Organism: Hemitrygon akajei; assembly: GCF_048418815.1. Lineage (NCBI taxonomy): Eukaryota > Metazoa > Chordata > Chondrichthyes > Myliobatiformes > Dasyatidae > Hemitrygon > Hemitrygon akajei. The sequence continues at coordinate 152,692,389 of NC_133124.1, read as the reverse complement.
CCCCATCGATTGTGTGGATTTTCTCCAAAGACCTACCGGGTCATAGAACATTACAGCACAGAAACAGGCCTTTTGGCCCTTCTTGGCTGTGCCGAACCATTTTTCTGCCTAGTCCCACTGACCTGCACCCAGCCCATATCCCTCCATACACCTCTCATCCATGTACCTCTCCAAGTTTTTCTTAAATGTTAAAAGTGAGCCCACATTTACCACTTCATCTGGCAGCTCATTCAACACTCCAACCACTCTGTGTGAAGAAGCCCCCCCTAAGGTTCCCTTTAAACTTTTCCCCCTTCACCCTTAACCCATGTCCTCTGGTTTTTTTCTCCCCTAGCCTCAGTGGAAAAAGCCTGCTTGCATTCACTCTAACTATACCCATCATAATTTTATATACCTCTATCAAATCACCCCTCATTCTTCTACGCTCCAGGGAATAAAGTCCTAACCTATTCAACCTTTCTCTGTAACTCAGTTTCTCAAGTCCCGGCAACATCTTTGTAAACCTTCTCTGCACTCTTTCAACCTTATTAATATCCTTCCTGTAATTCAGTGGCCAAAACTGCACACAATACTCCAAATTCAGCCTCACCAACGCCTTATACAACCTCACCATAACATTCCAACTCATACTCAATACTTTGATTTATAAAGGCCAATGTACCAAAAGCTCTCTTTACTACCCTATCTACCTGTTACGCCACTTTTAGGGAATTTTGTATCTGTATTCCCAGGTCCCTCTGTTCTACTGCACTCCTCAGTGTCCTACCATTTACCTTGTATGTTCTACCTTGGTTTTTCCTTCCAAAGTGCAATACCTCACACTTGTCTGTATTAAACTCCATCTGCCATTTTCAGCCCATTTTTCCAGCTGGTCTAGATCCCTTTGCAAGCTTTGAAAACCTTCCTCACTGTCCACTACACCTCCAATCTTTGTATCATCACCAAATTTGCTTATCCAATTGACCGCATTATCATCCAGATCATTGATATAGATGACAAATAATAATAAACCCAGCACTGATCCCTGTGGCACACCACTAGTCACAGGCCTCCACTCAGAGAAGCAATCCTCCACTACCACTCTCTGACTTCTCCCATTGAGCCAATGTCTAATCCAATTTACTACCTCAGCATGTATACCTAGCGACTGAATCTTCCTAACTAACCTCCCATGCGGGTCCTTGTCAAAGGCCTTACTGAAGTCCATGTAGACAACATCCACTTTCCTTGTAACCTCGAAAGACTCTTAATAGATTTGTTAAACATGGCCTACCACACACAAAGCAGTGTTGACTCTCCCTAGTAAGTCCCTGTCTATCCAAATACTTGTAGATCCTATCTCTTAGTACTCTTTCCAATAATTTACCCACTACCAACATCAAACTTACTGGCCTATAATTTCCTGGATTATTTTTAGAGCCTTTTTTAAACAACGGAACTATGTGAGCTATCCCCCAATCCTCCGGCACCTGACGCGTGGATTTCGACATTTTAAATATTTCTGCCAGGGCCCCTGCAATTTCAACACTAGTCTCCTTCAAGGTCCGAGGGAATACCCTGTCAGGTTGGATTTATCTACTCTGATTTGCCTCAAGATAGCAAGCACCTCCTCCTCTTTAATCTGAATAGGTTCCATGACCTCACTACTTATTTGCCTTATTTCCATAGACTTCTTGCCAGTTTCCTTAGTAAATACAGATGCAAAAAAACCCATTTAAGATCTCCCCCATTTCTTTTGATTCCATACATAGCCGACCACTCTGATCTTCAAGAGGACCAACTTTATCCCTTACTATCCTTTTGCTCTTAATATACCTGTAGAAGCTCTTAGGATTATCCTTCACCTTCACTGCCAAAGCTACCTGATGTCTTCTTTTAGCCCTCCTGATTTCTTAAGTATTTTTGCACTTTTTATACGCCTCAAGTACCTTATTTGCTCCCTATTGCCCATACATGTCATACATCTCTCTCTTTATCAGAGTTCCAATATCCCTAGAGAACCAAGGTTCCTTATTCTTATTCACTTTGCTTTTGATCCTGACAGGAACATACAAACTCTGCACTCTCAAAATTTCTCCTTTAAGGCTTCCCACTTACCAATCACATCCTTGCCAGAGAACAACCTGTCCCAATCCACGCTTTTTAGATCCTTCCTCATTTCTTTAAAATTGGCCTTTTTCCAGTTTAGCACCTCAACCCGAGGACCAGATCTATCTTTATCCATGATCAAGTTTCCATCACCTGCCCTAACTCGTTTCCAAATAGGAGATCTAATATTGCATCCTCTCTAGTCAGTACCTCTATATATTGATTTAGAAAACTTTCCTGAACACATTTTACAAACTCTAACCCGTCTAGACCTTTAACAGTATGGGAGTCCCAATCAATACGTGGAAAATTAAAATCCCCTACTATAACAACTTAATTTTCCTGCAGTTGTCTACTATCTCTCTGCAGATTTGCTTCTCCAATTCTCACTGACTATTGTGTGGTCTATAATACAACCCCATTAATGTGGTCATACTTTTCCTGTTTCTCAGTTCCACCCATATGGCCTTGGTAGACGTCCCCTAATCTATCCTGCCTGAGCACTGCTGTAACATTTTCCCTGTCCAGCAATGCCAACCCACCCCCACCCTTCATCCCTCTGCCTCTATCACATCTGAAACATCTAAACCCTGGAACATTAAGCTGCCAGTCCTGCCCCTCCTGTAGCCAAGTTTCACTCATAGCTACAATGTCATAATTCCACGTGTCAATCCATGCCCTCAGCTCGTCGGCCTTCCCCACAATATTCCTCGCATTGAAATAGACACACCTCAGATTATTACCACCACACACAAACCTTCTATTTGTGACTTTGCATGAAACTTTAACATCGTTTATTTGCACCCCTCGCTCCACTATCTGCTCTGGCACTCTGGTTCCCATTCCCCTGCAAATCTAGTTTAAGCCCTCCCCAACAGCATTAACAAACCTCCCTGTAAGGTTATTGATCCCCCTGTAGTTCAGGTGTAACCCGTCTCTCTTGTACAGGTCCCACCTGCCAGAAGAGGTCCTAATGATCCTGAAATCTGAAACCCTGCCCCCTACACCAGTTCCTCAGCCACGTGTTCATCCTCCAGAGCATCCTATTGGCATGTGGCACGGGTAGCAATCCTGAGATTACCACCCTCGAGGTCCTGATTTTTAACTTCTTACCAAGCTCTCTATACTCACTCTTCAGTACCTCCTCACTCTTTCTTCCTACGTCATTGGTACCGATGTGTACCATGACATCTGGCTGCTCACCCTCCCACTTCAGAATGCTGTGCACGCGATCAGAATCATCCCTGACTCTGGCACCTGGGAGTCAACAAACCATCTGGGAGTCTCTGTCGCGACCACAGAATCTCCTGTCTGTACCTCTATCGAGCCCCCTATCACTACCACTCTCCTCTTCTTTCCCCCTCCCTCCCCCAGAGATCCGGCTTCCACAGCTTGTCCCGGGTAAGCTGTCCCCCCCAACAGTATCCAAATCGGTATACTTATTGTTGAGGGGAACAGCCATAGGGGAGCCCTGCTCTGCCTGCCCTTTCCCCTTCCCTCGCCTGACGGTAACCCAATTACCTGTGTGTTGCTCCTTTGGCGTAACTGCCTCCCTGTAGCTACTATCTATAAACTCCTCTTTCTCCTGAATGATCCGGAGGTCATCCAGCTCGTGCTCCGGTTCCTTAACACGGTTTGTTAGGAACTGCAGCTGGATGCACTTCTTGCAGGGTCATTGTAAATTGTCACATGCCTAGGTTAGGATTAATCAGGTTTGCAAGGGAACATGGATTGATGGCTGCACTGTATCACTAACTAAAAATAGATAACTAGTATTGATGAACAACACACACAAAATGCTGGTGGAACACAGCGGGCCAGGCAGCATCTATAGGGAGAAGCACTGTCGACGTTTCAGGCCAAGACCCTTCGTCAGGACTAACTGAAAGGAAAGATACTGAGAGATTTGAAAGTAGGAGAGGGAGGGGGAAATGTGAAATGATAGGAGAAGACCGGATGGGGTGGGGTGAAGCTGAGAGCCAGGCAGGTGATTGGCGAAAGTGATACAGAGCTGGAGAAGGGAAAGGATCATGGGACAGGAGGCCTCGGGAGAAAGAAAGGGGGAGGGGAGCACCAAGGAGAGATGGAGAACAGACAGGCAATGGATACCCTTATAGACTTGTAACATGGACTGTTTCACAAAGCCAACAAAAAGGCAGGCATAGCTGGGACCCATACGGGTGCCCATGGCTACACCTTTGGTTTGGAGGAAGTGGGAGGAGCCAAAGGAGAAATTATTGAGAGTAAGAACTAATTCTGCTAGATGGAGGAGAGTGGTGGTAGAGGGGAATTGGTTAGGTCTGGAATCCAAAGAGAAGCAGTGAGCTTTGAGACCGTCCTAGTGGGGGATGGAGGTATATAGGGACTGGACGTCCATGGTGAAAATAAGGCGGTGGGGGCCAGGGAACTTAAAATTATTGAAAAAATTCAAAGCGTGAGAAGTGTCACAAACATAGGTGGGAAGAGATTGAACAAGGGGGGAATAAGACCGTGTCAAGTTACGCAGGAATGAGTTCGGTGGGGCAGGAGCAAGCTGAGACAATAGGTCTACCTGGACAGGCAGGTTTGTGGATCTTGGGTAGGAGGTAGAAACGGGAAGTGTGGGGTGTGGGAACTATGAGGTTGGTGGCAGTGGATGGGAGATCCCCAGAGCTGATAAGGTTGGTGATGGTATAGAAGACAATGGCCTGGTGCTCCTTAGTGGGGTCATGATCAAGGGGTAAATAAGAGGAGGTATCAGAGAGTTGTCGCTGTGCCTCAGCCAGGTAGAGGTCAGTACGCCAGACAACAACAGCTCCCCCCTTATCAGCAGGTTTTATAGTGAGGTTGGGATTGATGCGGAGGGAGCGGAGAGCAGAGCGTTCGGAAGGAGTGAGGTTGGAATTGGAACAGGGTGTGGTGAAGTCGAGATGGTTGATGTCCCTTCGGCAATCAGCAATAAAGAGATCCAGAGCAGGCAGAAGACCAGAGCGGGGTGTCCATGAAGAGGAGGAGGGTTGAAGACTGGAGAAGGGGTCATCGGTGGGGGTAGGAGAGTCCTTGTCAAAGAAGTAAGCTCGGAGACGGAGCCGGCAGAAGAAGAGTTCAGCGTCATGGCGTACGCGGAACTCGCTGAGGTGTGGGCGAAGGGGGACAAAGCTGAGCCCCTTACTGAGGACAGAGCGCTCTGCCTCCGAGAGTTGAAGGTCGGAGGGAATGGTAAAGACCCGGCACGGATGAGAGATGGGATCAGAGGGGGGAGGGAAGCTGGTAGTGTCAGTGGAGAGGGAAGGGTTGGGGTGAGAGGAAGATGGAGCCTCTGAGGGCCCAGGTGCTGACGATGGGATCAGAGGGAGAGGGGATTGCAGAGTGGTGGTGGGGGAAGGGGAGACGGGAGTTACAAATGCAGCATGTGAAGACCCGGCCCAGAGTTCAAGGCTGGAGTCGCAGTCGGTGGTTGCACAATCGCTTTGAAGCTGTCCATGATCATTGGAACGCGCGGTGATGGCGCTGGAGTCCGGGTTTTCAATATGCCCTGGGTTGCTGGGGCAGCCGAGATTATTGATGTGGTATTGATGGCTCCATTTAATATCAGAAAAATGTATGCAATATAAGATACAGGAGCAGAATTAGGCCATTCAGCCCATTGAGCCTGCTCTGCTATTCTATCATGGCTGAGCCCAGATCCCACTTAACCCCATTCACCTGCCTTCTTGCCATATCCTTTGATGCCCTGACCAATCAGGAAGTCATCAACTTGAGCCTTAAATATACCCACGGACTTGGCTTCCACTGCAGTCTGTGACAGAGCATTCCACAGATAGACAATAGACAATAGGTGCAGAAGTAGACCAATCGGCCCTTCGAGCCTGCACCGCCATTTTGAGATCATGGCTGATCAATTCCTATCAATACCCGGTTCCTGCCTTGTCCCCATATCCCTTAATTCCCCTATCCATAAGATACCTATCTAGCTCCTTCTTGAAAGCATCCAGAGAATTGGCCTCCACTACCTTCCGAGGCAGTGCATTCCAGACCCCCACAACTCTCTGGAAGAAGAAGTTTTTCCTTAACTCTGTCCTAAATGACCTACCCCTTATTCTCAAACTATGCCCTCTGGTACTGGACTCTCCCAGCATCTGGAACATATTTCCTGCCTCTATCTTGTCCAATCCCTTAATAATCTTATATGTTTCAATCAGATCCCCTCTCAATCTCCTTAATTCCAGCGTGTACAAGCCCAGTCTCTCTAACCTCTCTGCGTAAGACAGTCCAGACATCCCAGGAATTAACCTCGTGAATCTACGCTGCACTTCCTCTACAGCCAGGATGTCCTTCCTTAACCCTGGAGACCAAAACTGTACACAATACTCCAGGTGTGGTCTCACCAGGGCTCTGTACAAATGCAAGAGGATTTCCTTGCTCTTGTACTCAATTCCCTTTGTAATAAAGGCCAACATTCCATTAGCCTTCTTCACTGCCTGCTGCACTTGCTCATTCACCTTCAGTGACTGATGAACAAGGACTCCGAGATCTCTTTGTATTACTCCCTTACCCAACTCTATACCATTCAGATAATAATCTGCCTTCCTGTTCTTACTCCCAAAGTGGATAACCTCACACTTATTCACATTAAACGCCATCTGCCAAGTATCTGCCCACTCACCCAGCCTATCTAAGTCACTCTGAATTCTCCTAACATCCTCATCACATGCCACACTGCCACCCAGCTTAGTATCATCAGCAAATTTGCTGATGTTATTTTCTATGCCTTCATCCAAATCGTTAACGTAAATGGTAAACAGCTGTGGTCCCAATACCGAGCCCTGTGGCACCCCACTAGTCACCACCTGCCATTCTGAGAAACACCCATTCACCGCTACCCTTTGCTTTCTATCTGCCAACCAGTTTTCTATCCATGTCAATGCCTTCCCCCCGATGCCCTGAGCTTTGATTTTACCCACCAATCTTCTATGTGGGACCTTATCAAATGCCTTCTGGAAATCGAGGTACACTACATCCACTGGATCTCCCCCGTCTAACTTCCTGGTTACATCCTCGAAAAACTCCAACAGATTAGTCAAACATGATTTACCCTTGGTAAATCCATGCTGGCTCGGCCCAATCCTATCACTGTTATCTAGATATGCCACTATTTCATCCTTAATAATGGACTCTAGCATCTTTCCCACCACCGATGTCAGGCTGACAGGTCAATAGTTCTCTGTTTTTTCCCTCCCTCCTTTCTTAAAAAGTGGGATAACATTAGCCATTCTCCAATCCTCAGGAACTGATCCTGAATCTAATGAACATTGGAAAATGATTACCAATGCATCCACAATTTCCAGGGCCACCTCCTTTAGTACCCTAGGGCGCAGACCATCTGGACCTGGGGATTTGTCAGTCTTCAGTCCCATCAGTCTTCTCATCACCGTTTCCTTCCGAATGTCAATCTGTTTCATTTTCTCTGTTACCCTATGTCCTTGGCCCATCCATACATCTGGGAGACTGCTTGTGTCTTCCTTAGTGAAAACAGATCTAAAGTACTCATTAAATTCTTCTGCCATTTCTCTGTTTCCCATAACAATTTCACCCAATTCATTCTTCAAGGGCCCAACATTGTTCTTAACTATCTTCTTTCTCTTCACATACCTAAAAAAGCTTTTGCTATCTTCCTTTATATTCCTGGCTAGCTTGCATTCGTACCTCATTTTTTCTCCCCGTATTGTCTTTTTAGTTAAGTTCTGTTGTTCCTTAAAAACTTCCCAATCATCTGTCCTCCCACTCACCTTAGATCCGTCATATTTCCTTTTTTTTTTCTATGACTCTGGCTAAAAAAATAATTACCCATTACCTCTGTTCTAAAGAGTCACCCCTCAATTTTGAGGCTGTGCCCTCTAGTTCTGGATATCCCCACCATAAGAAACATTTTTCCATATCCACCCAATCTGGTCCTTTCAACATTTGGTAGGTTTCAATAAGATACCCCCGCATTCTTCTGAATTCCAGTGAGTACAAGCCCAAAGCTGCCAAATGCTCCTCATTTGATAACCCCTTCATTTCTGGAATTATTCTCATCATCCTCCTCTGGACTCTCTGCAATGACAACACATCCTTTCTGAGATATGGGACCCAAAACTGTTGACAGTACTCTTAAGTGTGGCCTGACTAGCGTCTTATAAAGGCTCAGCATTATCTCCTTGCATTTATATTCTATTCCCCTTGAAATAAATGCCAACATTGCATTTGCCTTCTTTACCACAGACTCAACCTGTAGATTAACCTTCTCGGATTCTTGCTTGAGAACTCCCAAGTCCCTCTGCATCTCTGATGTATGAACCTTCACCCCATTTAGATACTAGTCTGCACTATTGTTCCTTCAGCCAAAATGCATTATCATACATTTCCCAACACTGTATTCCATCTGCCATTTTTTTGCCCATTCTTCCAATTTGTCTAAGTCCTGCTGCAATCACATTGCCCCTCACCTATCTTTGTAACATCCGCAAACTTTGCCACAAAGCCATCAATTCCATTATCTAAATCATTGACGAACAATGTGAAAAGTAGGGGTCCCAATACTGACCCTTGAGGAACACTACTAGACACTGGCAGCCAACCAGAAAAGGACTCCTTCATTTCCACTCGCTGCCTTCTGCCTGTGAGCCATTCTGGTATCCATGCCAGTATCTTTCCTGTAACACCATAGGATTTTATCTTGCAGCCTCGTGTGACACTTTATCAAATGCCTTCTGAAAATTCAAGTAAATGGTAGCCACTGCCTTTCCTTTGTCCACCCTGCTTGTTACTTCCTCGAAGAACACTAGCAGATTTGTCAGGCAAGATTTCCCTTCAAAGAAACCATGCTGACTTTGATTTATCATTAGTCTCCAAATAGCTCGAAACCTCATCCTTAAGAACAGGCTCTAACACTTTCCCAACAACTGAGGTCAGGCTAACTGGCCTATAATTTCCTTTCTTTTGCCTTCCTTCTTAAAGAGTGGAAAGACATTTGCAATCTTCCAATCCTCTGGAACCATGCCAGAATCAAGTGATTCTTGAAAGATCATGACCAATGCATCCGTTATCTCTTCAGCACCCTCCCTCAAGACGCTGGGATGTAGTCAGTCTGGTCCAGTTGACTTATCCATCTTAAGACCTTTGAGTTTGCCTCACACTTTGTCCTTCATAATAGCATTGGCACTCACTCCTGCTCCCTGGCATTCACAGAACTATGGAATACTGACAGTGTCTTCCACAGTGAAGGTAGATCCAAAGTACCCATTTAGTTCATCTGCCTTTTCTTTGTCCCCCATGACTACCTCACCAGCATCATTTTTCAGTGGTCCAATATCAATTCTCACCTCCCTTTTCAAGTCAAGTCAATTTTTATTGTAATTTTGACCATAACTGCTGGTACTGTACACAGTAAAAATGAGACAATGTTTTTCAGGACCATGGTGCTACATGAAACAGTACAAAACTACACTGAACTACATGAAAACAACACAGAAAAAACACTAGACTACAGACCTACCCAGGACTGCATAAAGTGCACAAAACAGTGCAGGCATTACAATAAATAATAAACAAGACAATAGGCACAATAGAGGGCAGTAAGTTGATGTCAGTCCAGGCTCTGGGTATTGAGGAGTCTGATAGCTTGGGGGAAGAAACTGTTACATAGTCTGGTTGTGAGAGCCCAAATGCTTCAGTGCCTTTTCCCAGATGGCGGGAGGGAGAAGAGTTTGTATGGGGGTGTGTGGGGTCCTTCATAATGCTGTTTGCTTTGCAGATGCAACGTGTGGTGTAAATGTCTGTAACGGCAGGAAGAGAGACCCCGATGATCTTCTCAGCTGACCTCACCATCCGCTGCAGGGTGTTACGATCTGAGATGGTGCAATTTCCAAACCAGGCAGTGATGCAGCTGCTCAGGATGTTCTCAATTCAACCGCTGCAGAATGTGGTGAGAATGGAGGGTGGGAGATGAACTTTCCTCAGCCTTTGCAGAAAGTAGAGATGCTGCTGGGCTTTCTTTGCTATGGAGCTGGTGTTGAGGGACCAGGTGAGATTCTCTGCCAGGTGAACACCAAGAAATTTGGTGCTCTTTACGATCTCTACCGAGGAGCCGTCGATGTTCAGCAGAGAGTGGTCACTCCATGCCCTCCTGAAGTCAACAACCATCTCTTTTGTTTTGTTCACATTCAGAGACAGGTTGTTGGCTCTGCACCAGTCCGTTAGCCGCTGCACCTCCTCTCTGTATGCTGACTCATCGTTCTTGCTGATGAGACCCACCACGGTCGTGTCATCGGCGAACTTGATGATATGGTTCGAGCTGTGTGTTGCAGCACAGTCGTGGGTCAGCAGAGTGAACAGCAGTGGACTGAGCACACAGCCCTGGGGAGTCCCCATGCTCAGTGTAATGGTGTTGGAGATGCTGCTCCCGATCCAGACTGACTGAAGTCTCCCAGTCAGGAAGTCTAGGATCCAGTTGCAGAGGGAGGTGTTCAGGCCCAGTAGGCTCAGCTTTCCAATCAGTTTCTGAGGGATGATTGTGTTGAATGTTGAACTGAAGTCTATGAACAGCATTCCAACGTACATGCCTTTTTTGTCCAGGTGGAGGTTGGTGGCAATGGCGTCGTCTGTTGAACAGTTGGGGAGGTACACGAACTGCAGGGGTCCAGTGAGGGGACAGCAGGGTCTTGATGTGTCTCATGACGAGCCTCTCGAAACACTTCATGATGATGGATGTGAGTCCAACGGGACAGTAGTCATTGAGGCAGGACACTGAAGACTTCTTTGATACGAGGACAATGCTGGCGGCCTTGAAGCACGTTGGAATGACAGCGCTGCTCAGGGAGATGTTGAAGATGTCATTGAGAACATCTGCTAGCTGGTCTGCACATCCTCTAAGCACTCTACCAGGAATGTTGTCTGGTCCAGCAGCCTTCATGGTTTGACCCTGCACAGGGTTCTTCTCACATCGGCCACGGTGAGCCACAGCACCTGGTCACTTGGAGGAGGCATTGACTTCCTCGCCACCACGTCATGTTCTGCCTCAAAACGAGCGTAGAAGTTGTTCAGTGCAGCTGGGAAGGAGGCATCACCCGCATGGTCAGGAGATGTTGTTCTGTAATTGGTGATGTCCTGGATGCTCTTCCACATGCGCTGCATGTCACCGCTGTCCTGGAAGTGGCTGTGGATTAGCTGGGCGTGTGCACGCTTTGCCCCTCTGATGGCTGGGGACAGTCTGGCCCTTGATATTGTTAGGGCTGCCTTGTCGCCTGCTCTGAAGGCAGAGTCACGGGACCTCAGCAGCGCATGCACCTCTGCGAACATCCACAGCTTCTGGTTAGTGCGGGTAGTGATGGTCTTGGACAGAGTGACATCATCAATGCACTTGCTGATGTAGCTGGTCACTGATGCTGTGTACTCCTCTAAGTTGGTAGAGTCGCCATCGGTTGCAGCCTCCCTGAACATGTGCCAGTCAGTGTGCTCAAAGCAGTCTTGCAGAGCAGAGATGGCTCCTGCTGGCCAGGTTTTCACCTGCTTCTGAACTGGTCTGGAGCGCCTGATGAACGGTCTGTATGCTGGGATTAGCATAACAGAGATGTGGTCTGAGTATCCGAGGTGGGGGCAGGGCTCTGCCCGGTACGCGTCAGGTATATTTGTGTAAACAAGTGTATGCTCTATATAATTGAAAAATCTTTTATTATCCTGCTTTATATTATTGGCTAGTCTGCCCTCATATTTGATCTTTTCCCTTCTTACAGTTTTTTAGTTGCTTTTTGTTGGATTTTAAAAGCTTCCCAATCGTCGAACTTTCTACTTTCTTTTGCTATGTTATATGCTCTTTCCTTTGCTTATATGCAGTCCTTAACTTCCTTTGTCAGCCACAGTTGCCATTTGAAAACTTCTTCCTCTGTGGGACATACCTATCCAATGCCTGGTGAACTATTCCCAGGAACTATTGGGTGAGTGTGTGGAATGGGCTGCCGGTATCGGGCTGTAGTGGAGGCGGAAACCATAGGGTCTTTTAAGAGACTCCTGGATGGCTACATGCTTAGAAAAATAGAGGGCTATGGGTAAAGCCTAGGTAGTTCTAAGGTAAGGACATGTTTGGCACAGCTTTGTGGGCAAAGGGCCTGTATTGTTCTGTATGTTTTCTGTTTCTATGATACACAGGACACATCACATCCATGTCCCTAACCCTAACTCCCTCTCTGTCCTTTACCATCGCTATAAATCTGAAATATAATTAAAACACAAGTCAGTCTGAGCAATTACCTCAGCGGAGACAGCAACTCAGTTCCACGCTGACCAGAAGGTGAAAATTACTTTCCTTGCAGTTGCAAGTTAATGAAGAGGACAGAAAGGTGGATTTTTGGGGGATTCTGAAAAGTGCAATGGGAAGTAAAGAAACTGAACAAAATATTACTTAGAGAAACTTTTATTTCTTTTTAGTTTCAGAGACAACTTGCAACCTGCTTTGAATGTAAATTAAATTATCTGCCCTGTAGCTCTATGTTAATAAGGAGAGAAGGAAAGCAGTGATAAGACGTGACAGACTTGAAGAGACAGTTGGGGATTCTTTTCAGGAAATAAGTTAATTTAGAAAGGATTGAAGGATACAGTAAATTGCAGTCCTTTGAGTGTCTGCTGGTAGAATTACAATGCATGAGAATATACGATAGTCCCATGGAAAGGCTGCTTCTTTGGGGACCAGGAATCAGATTTTTATCTCTGATTTATATGATGTAAAGTTTATTGTTTGGCAGCAGCACTTAAATCTAAAGACATAACATTTGCAAAAATAACTAAATAGTGCATAAAGGAATGATGTGTTAGTGTACATAGGATCATTTGGGTCATTTGGAAATCTGATGGCGGAGTGGAAGATGCTGTTTTTGAATCATTGAATGTAAGACTTCAGGTTTCTCTGCCTCCTCCCTGTTGGTAGTAATGAGGAAAGGGCATGTCCAGGATGGCGAGGGTCTTTAATGATAGGCGCTGCCTTCTTAAGGCACTGCTTCTTGAATATGTCCTCAATAGAGAGGCATTTTGACCATGAGACATGGAGCAGAATTAGGCCATTTGGACCACCAGGTTTGCTCCGCCATTCCATCAAAGCTGATCTATTATCTCTCCCAATCCCATTCTCCTGCCTCTAACCAACACTCTTACTCATGAAGAATCTATCAACCTCTGCTTTAAGTATACCCAATAGCTTCCCTCCACAGCCACCTGTGGCAATGAAGTCCACAAATTGATGGAGGTTGGTGACCAGTGGAGTGCCACAGGGATCTGTTCTGGGACCCCTACTCTTTGTGATTTTAATAAATGACCTGGATGAGGAAGTGGAGGCATGGGTTAGTAAGTTTGCTGATGACACAAAGGTTGGGGGTGTTGTGAATAGTGTGGAGGGCTGTCAGAGGTTACAGGAGGACACTGATAGGATGCAAAACTGGGCTGAGAAGTGGCGGATGGAGTTCAACCCAGATAAGTGTGAAGTGGTTCATTTTGGTAGGTCAAATATGATAGCAGAATATAGTGTTAATGGTAAGACTTGGCAGTGAGGAGGATCAGAGGAATCTTGAGGTCTGAGTCCATAGGACACTCAAAGCAGCTGCGCAGGTTAAGAATACGGTGTATTGGCCTTCTTCAAGTGTGGAATTGAATTTAGGAGTCAAGAGGTAATGTTGCAGTTATATAGGACCCTGGTCAGACTCCACTTGGAGTACTGTGCTCAGTTCTGGTCGCCTCACTACAGGAAGGATGTGGAAACCATAGAAAGGGTACAGAGGAGATTTACAAGGATGTTGCCTGGATTGTGGAGCATGCCTTATGAGAATAGGTTGAGTGAACTTGGCCTTTTCTCCTTGGAGCGACGGAGGATGAGAGGTGACCTGATAGAGGTGTACAAGATGATGAGAGGAATTGATCATGTGGCTAGTCAGAGGCTTTTTCCCAGGGCTGAAATGGTTGCCACAAGAGGACACAGGTTTAAGGTGCTGGGGAGTAGGTACAGAGGAGATGTCAGGGGTAAGTTTTTTACTCAGAGAGTGGTGAGTGCGAGGAATGGGCTGCTGGTAATGGTGGTGGAGGCGGATACGAAAGGGTCTTTTAAGAGACTTTTGGATAGGTACATGGAGCTTAGAAAAATAGAGGGCTATAGGTAAGCCTAGTAATTTCTAAGGTAGGGACATGTTTGGCACAGTTTTGTGGGCCGAAGGGCCTGTATTGTGCTGTAGGTTTCCTATGTTTCTATGATTCATTACACTCTGGCTAAAGAAATTTCTCCTCATCTCTGTTCTAACGGAAAAGCTAATGGTCATTATTGAGCAGGACAATTGTTATGTACCCGTTGGTATCTTGTGCCTGCCACATGACCATGATGTAATAGAGGCTCTGCTGGGTATGATGTAATGGTCTTGTGATGGTGGAGTGACGTAATTTCCCCACCAGTGAGAGGTCATGTGATAGTTTTCTTCAACAGGGTATAAAAGGAGAAGCCCTCCCTGTGACACAGGGCAGTTCATGGTTGAATTCGTCAGTGACTCTGTTCTGCTGTGTATTCAATGTTATGATGCAGTTTTGTTTTAAAGTGGAATTTTACTTTCTGCCTTAAGTCTCAAAGGTTATTGCCAGCAGTTTTGTTACAATACTGCCAGTTTAGTCCAGTCAGAGAGTGAAGATTTATCGAAGTTTGCAAAGTTGAAGAATTGAGGAAAGTTGATGATGTTGGCGGTAAAGCAGGTTTGACCTTATTTAATCTTCGTACAAGGAGTTAGTAACCTGTGTCCGAGATAGCTCCTGCTAAAAGAGCAGAAAGAGTTGGATGCAGAGTTTCACCAAGGAAAGGTCAGTGCCTTTAAGCCATTTTATTTCCTTCGCCGTGAAACCTTTGGGAAAGACATATTTTGACTGGGATCAGCAGTAACGTCGTGACATTGGTGAGGAATTCGTTACTTCTAGGAAAAACTCTCCTAAGTAAAAACTCTAACTGTGTAAATCATTTGGACTTCTGCATTGCTACCTCTAAGAATTGTTTTTGCATTATCGCTTTAAGAACTGTTCGAGCTGCATATAGCAGCCGACTTCCGGTTAAGTTAGTTGTTTGTTTACTTTGGGTTTTTCTTGAGCAATGTTTAATAAATGTTTTATTTGTTATAATAAACCTGTCTCAATTCTATATTCATTGTTGCCATGCCATAACAATTGGGGGCTCGTCCGGGATTAGTACCGTTTTTGAGGTTAAATGCTTGTTTAATATTTGATCGATGTTCTGGAAAAGGGAAATACCCAATTATTTTGTTTGATTGGTTTGTGAGTGGTATTCAGCAGCAATGGATATTGATGATTTCCTGGCATCGCCAGACCCGGAGTTATTAGCGAAGGCAAAAAAGAGTGATGTATCTGGGATTGTTATTAGGTTGGAACTTAAAGGTATTTCGAGGTCTACAACAAAGCTTGTAATACAGAGAAAAATCACGTCACACTCTGTAGATTCAGGTGATTTTGATGAATCAATTTTAGATGTGTTTCCAATAAGTACTCTGGAGATGCAGTTACAAATTGAACAAATGAAGTTAAAGTAAAGCGGACTTAGAGGTTGTAGGTTAGAAGCTGAAAATAAAAAGAGGGAATCTGAATTTGCAATGGTGGAATTAAGATCCAAGAATCAGTCTCCTGGTTCTAGAAAAACGTTTGTTGTTAGTCAGGAAATTAAATTGGTCCCTCCTTTTTATGAAACAGAAGTAGAGAAATATTTTCAACATTTTGAAACTGTTGCTCTAATTTCAGAGTGGCCAAAAGAGAAATGATCAGTGTTGTTACAGAGTGTAATTAAAGGCAAGGCACAACAAGTTTATACAGCTTTAACTGCTGAGCAAGTGCTTGATTATGATACTGTGAAACTGCACATATTAAAGGCATATGAGTTAGTTCCGGAAGCGTATAGAGAAAGGTCCAGAAATTTGAAGAAATCTGTGAAGAAAACTTATGTGGAATTTGCCTATGATAAAGCTGTGTGTTTTCTGAGATGGGTTTCCTCTGAAAATGTAAATGGGGACTATAATAAATTGAAAGAGCTGTTTTTAATGGAGGAATTTAAAAGGAGCATCCCTGTTGAAGTAAAGATATACTTAAATGAGAGGGACTCTGCCAAATTAGCTGATGAGTATGCTTTAATCCACAAGAATAAATTTCCTCAGGGCAGATCTTTAAAAAGGAAAAATAACACAGAGAATCAAGGTAAACCAGAAATTAAATCAGAAGTTAGTGAGAAAGGTAAGGAGGAAGGAAAACTTGTGAAGGAAAGACAGTTTGGTCACATTTGTAATTATTGTAAGAAACCTAATTATATAATAGCCAACTGTTTTTGATTAAAGAAGAAGGAGAAGGAAGCAGTCCCGGATGCTTGCGTGCAACATAGTGAAACACCTGTAAATTCATAGGGGTTGATAAACACAAATGAAGCTTTGTTAGAGTCTGACCATGTTAAGAAGGGATATGATCATTTTATAATTGACGGATTTGTATCCTTGAAAGAGTGATCCCCTCTGGTGCCAATAAAAATCCTTAGGGATACTGGAGCTTCTCACTCACTGATGTTTGTATGGATGGTAAAAACATGTTGAGAAGACAAATGCCAGATTCCTATGTAATATTAACGTCACCGGTGTGCAATACAGTTTCTATTAATCCACAAGGAGTTATTTTATTGACCTGCTACCATGAACCCGCCAGAAACAAACCTAATAAATGTGCCTCCCTCTTATAACCGGCATGACAAATACCCTTTAAGTGAATAGATCATATGATAGAGGAGTAGAATTAGGCCATTTGACCCATCACATTTGCTCCACTATTTCATCATGGCTGATCATTTTCCCTCTCAGCCCCTGCCTTACCCCATATCCGTTCACATCCTGACTAATCAAGAATCCATCAAGCTCTGCCTTAAACAAACACAATAATTTGGCCTCCACTGCCACCAGTGGCAATGAATTCCACAGATTCACCACTCTCTGGGTAAAGAAATTCCTCCTCATCTCTGTTCTAAAATGACACCCCTCTATTCTGAGGCTGTGTCCTCTGGGCTTAGACTCCCCAACTATAGAAAACATCCACTCAATTGCGGCCTTTCAATGAGAACACCACTTTTTCTTCTGAATTCCAGTGAATACAGGCCCAGAGTCATCAAAAACTGATCATATGACAAGCCTTTCAATCCTGGATTCATTTTTGTGAATCTCCTTTAAACCTCCAATGTCAGCACATCCTCAGGAAGGGATGCACTCAGACCAATGGTTTGAGATGTGTCTATTTTAATGTGAGGAGTATTATGAATAAAGTGGATGAGCTCAGAGCATGGATCAGCACTTGGAGCTATGATGTTGTAGCCATTACAGAGACCTGTTTTCCTTGGAGTGACGGAAGATGAGAGGTGACCTGATGGAGGTTTACAAGATGATGAGAGGCATTGATCATGTGGATAGTCAGAGGCTTTTTCCCAGGGCTGGAATGGCTAGCATGAGAGGGCGTAGTTTTAAGGTACTTGGCAGTAGGTACAGAGTAGCTATCAGGGGTAAGTTTTTTACGCAGAGAGTGGTGAGTGTATGTAATGGGCTGCTGGCGACTGTGGTGGGGGTGGAAATGATAGGGTCTTTCAAGAGACTCCTGGATAGGTACATGGAGCTCATTAAAATAGGGGGCTATGGGTAAGCCTTGGTAGTTCTAAGGTAAGGACATGTTCGGCACAGCTTTGTGAGCCAAAAGGCCTGTATTGTGCTGTAGGATTTCTATTTCTATGTTTCTATCCTTTCCTAGATAAGGGGCCTAAAACTGCTCAAATATTCTAAGTGAGGCCTCACCAACGCTTTGTAAAGCCTCAACATTACATCCTTGCTTTTATAGTCAAGTCCTTTTGGAATGAATGCTAACATCGCATTTGCCTTCCTCACCACTGACTCAACCTTCAAATTAACCTTCAGTGAGTCCTGCATAAGGACTCCTAAGTTCCTTTGCACCTCAGATTTTTTAATTTTCTCTGCATTTAGAAAATAGTCAACCCTTTCATTTCTTCTACCAAAGTGCATGGCCATACACTTCCCGACACTGTTCCATCTATAGCTCTGCCCATCTGCCCATTCTCTTCATCTGAGTCCTTCTGTAGCCTCTCTACTTCCTCATAACTACCTCCCCCTCTTCCCATCTTCATATCATCTGAACACTTTGCCACAAAGCCATCTATTCCATCATCCAAATCATTGACATATAACGTAAAAAGTATTGGTCCCAACACAGACCTCTGTCACTGGCAGCCAGTCAGAAAAGGCTCCCCATGCTCCCACTCTTTGCCTCCTGCCTATCAGCCAATATTTTATCCGTGCAAGAATCTTTCCTGTAACACCACGGGCTTGCAACTTGTTAAGCAGCCTCATGTCTGGCAACTTGTCAAAGGCCTTCTGAAAATCCAAGTACACATCAACCGATTCCCCCTCGTCTATCCTGCTTGTTATTTCTTCAAAGAATTCCAACAGATTTGTCAAGTGAAACATCCCCTCGAGGAAACCATGCTGACTACAGCCTATTTTATCATCTGCTTCCAAATACCCCGAAACCCCATCCTTGACAAAGGACTCCAACATATTTCCAACCACTGAGGTTAGACTACTGGCCTATGGTTTCCTTTCCTCTGATTCTCTCCCTTCTTGAAGAATGGACTGATATCAGTAATTTTCCAGTCCTCTGGAAACATGTCAGAATCAATTGATTATTGAAAGATCATTACTATTACCTCCAGAATCTCTTCAGCCACCTCTTTCAGAAGCCTGCTGTGTTCACCAAAAAGTCTGGATGAGTTATTTAACTTCAGACCTTTCAGTTTCTCAAGAACCTTCTCTCTAGTAACAGCAACCTCACATACTTCTGCCCCCTGACATTCTTGAACTTCCATCATATTTCCGTATCTTCCACAGTGAAGACTGTTGTAAAATACTTAATCAGTTCAATGGCTATTTCCTTGACTTCCATTACTACCTTTCTAGCATTATTTTCCAGTGGTTCGGTATTCACTCTCGCCTCTCTTTTACAGTTTAGGTATTTGAAGAAAGTTTTGGTATCCTCTTTAATATTATTGGCTGGATTATCTTTGCATTCCATCTTTTCCTTCTTTATGACTTTTTTAGTTGCCTTCTTGTGGTTTCTAAAAGCTTCCCAATCCTCTAACTTCCCACTAAATGTCTCTTTGGCTTTTATGTTGGCTTTGATTTCTCTTGTAACCCTGTCTTTAGAATACTTCTTCCTCTTTGGGATGTATATATCCTGTGCCTTCTGAATTACTCCAGAAATTCCAACCATTGTGGCTGTGTTGTCATCCCTACCTCTGTCCTGTTCCAAACTATTTTGGCCAGCTGCTCCCTCATGCCTCTGTTACATCTGACTTTAGCTTCTCCTTCTCCAATTGTTTTATTTCATTCATTTTCAGGAATGACTGAAACTGAATGCAATGAACTGTGGTCCATTGACATTGACTAAGGGTTCTGGAATACCAGTTCTTGCGAAGAGGCTTCTGAACATGTCCTCAGTGTGAGGCTGTGGTGGAAGCTATTGGCATCACTTCTGGCCACTTTGTAGCTGCATGCACTACTACCAGGAAATTTGTACCCATGAATGATCTGGTAAAATCCACATGAATCCCCACTTTGGACTCTTCTTCCATCTCCATCTGTAGATAGGCATCAGCTAAGTCAATTTTTCTTAAGTGTCTTCCTCCAGAAAGGCTTGCAAAGAAAGCCTCTATCCTGGGCAGAGGGTATTGATCTATTTTTGGTACTGGGTAGATGGAGAAATTAAAGTCACCACAGATCCTGACAGACCCATACTTCTTGCCTACTGACTCTATTAAAGGGGATGTGGCATGCAAATTGTAGGTGGATCTCCAATAAAGTTGTCTCAACCAATCATGGCCCCACAATGCTGGCTCCCCTGTTTTGCCCAATGTGGTAAATTTCATTGTTACAAATGTTGTTCCCACAGGAGTTAACTTTTCTCCAGTATAAGTTCTTAGTTGGATACCTGCAGGCTTCAGTTCAGTATCTTTGAAATGCTGTTCAAACTCATTTTGTGGAATGACTGAAACACCCAAGCCTGCGTCCAAATCCATTTTAATTAATTTGTCATTCACTTCTGATATAAACCATATTTCTCGTCTCTTGTTAATTTTCACATTGTAAATCTCAAGGCTATTCAGTCCTGTGTTACTTACATCACTATCAAATTTTTCATCCAAAGCATACAGATTATTGCTCATTTTGACTTTTTCATTTTTTCCTCTTCCATGTACTTTAACTTTATGCCTTTTGGAAATCAGGACATCTTATACTCGCTTAGCTATTCACAGTTACAGAAATTTTGACCAGGGGTGCTCAAACTTTTGCATGCCACTATATATGGATTTCAGCAAGGCATTTGATAAGGTACCCCATGCAAGGCTTATTGAAAAACTAAGCAGGCATGGGATCCAAGGGGACATTGCTTTGCGGATCCAGAAGTGGCTTGCCCACAGAAGGCAAAGAGTGGTTGTCAATGGGTCATAATCTGCATGGAGGCTGGTGACCAGTGATGTGCCTCAGGGATCTGTACTGGAACCCCTACTCTTGTGATTTTTATAAATGACTTGTAAACATGGTTATTGGAATTCATCAGGGAGAAGATTACAGCAGTTCTCATGTCTGTAGTCATATGTTAACATGCATATAAATCGAAGATGGCACTGAGTGGCAGTCTGCGTCAAGGTCGCGCATCAGATTTAGTTGTATTTTTGTTATTATCTAGGTTTGTAGGGATGCTTTTGGGGCACAGAGGGCAGTTCGAGGGGTCAGGTGCTCCCCCCCCCCCCCAAGGGTCTGCGAGTTCCACGCAGACATTCAACCATTATCTTTCTCGGAAGGCATTATTCCTACATGAAGTGTGATCAGTGGTTTTCTTTTAAACAACAGTACTGTGCAAAAGTCTTAGGCACATATATATAGCAAGGATTTGTTAACATGAAGCAGAGAGTGAATTTGTAAATCTGAAGTGTTAGGAGTGGTGAGGATGGAGCGTCATGGAAGACGTGTGGGACCGATCGCAGGGAAGGAGTGCCAGGGGCAGTGAGTGGCTTGGGTGCAGACACAACCGGCTCTCAGACAGCAGGCAAGGTCATTTGTTTCCAAGCGATTGGTTTATTGATCAGTACAGAATATCTCTCCGGTACTTCTTACTTCCTCTCAATGATGATTCCCCTCTCCCTACCCCCTTCCAGCTCTCAATTCACAACAGAGACTCATCAGAATCAGGTTTATCATCACTCATACGTCATGAAATTTGTTCTTGTTTGAGCAGCAGTACAGAGCAATACATAAAATTCCTACAGTATTGTGCAGAAGCCTTAAGCACTTTAGCTATAGATGTGTGCCCAAGAGTTTTGCCAAATTATTACATTACTCGAAACAAATCATTAAAAATGGCAGTGTGTCTAAAGCAAGTTAGTCGGAATTTCAAGAATAGCAAAAGGAAACAAGAACGTGTTAGCATCTAAAATTAAAGTGACACACTGAGACCAGTGTTGCTGCAGTGGATTACAGACATTGTTTAATAACAATGTCATGTGAAATTTTGCAGCAATAGATCATAATTACTATGGGGGAAATTAGATTACTATCAATGAAAATTCAAAGTAAACTTGTTATCAAAGTACATATATATATATATACACACTACTTTGACATTCAATTCTTGTGGACATTCTCAGTACAAACAAAGATCAATTTAAAAACAGCACACTGAACAAAGATGGAGAAAAGCAATGTGCCAAAGTCAGCAAATAGAAAAAAAGAACAAAAAGCAAAATAATAAGAAGAAATATGTAATAAATACTGAGAACACGAGTTGTGGAGTCTTTGAAACCAAGTTTATAGGTTGTGTAAGTTATCCGCGCCAGTTCAGGAGGCTGATGTTTGTTGGGTGATAACTGTTCCTGAACCTGGTGGTGTGGGACCTAAGGCTCTTGTACTTCCTTCCTGATGGCAGCAGCGAGAAGGGAGCACGGCCTGGATTGAGGGCGTCCTTGATGATAGCGGCTGCTTTCCTGCAGTGCTGCTCCTTGCAGATGTGCTTTATGGTGGGGAGGGTTTTACCTGTTACAGACTTGGTTGTATCCACTACTTTTGTAAACTTTGCTGTTCAAGGGCATTGGTGTTTCCATACCAATTGCTGTGATGCAGCCAGTCAGGCTACTCTCCTCTGTGCATCTATAGAAATTTGTCCATGTGTTAGATGCATGCCAAATTTTCACAAACTTCTAAGGAATAGAGGTGCTGCCATGCCTTCTTTATAATGGCAGTTATGTTCTGGTCCCAGGACAGATCCTCTGATACAATGACACTGAGAAATTTAAAGTGGATGTGTATTTTGTCATGATAAATTTTGTAACAATGTATCATCATTGATGTTGTGAAAATTAGATGACTATCAATCAATTCAAATATAAACAATGAAATATTAGTATTCCAAATACTTATGTTCTCTTTGTGTCAGACCATTTTCCATCTTATTTTCTTGGCTTTCCACTGTGAAACTCCTGGGACTTTTGTTAGACAGAGTTCCCTATGTATTCCTTCCATCACAGATGCCTGCTGTTTGGTTGCAATACAGAACTATCAAGGCCACAAGTCAGCAAGTACAGAGTTGGATCTATTTATCTGTACATCGAAACACGCAGAGAACTGCGATGTTTGTGTTAACAGGTAGCACCCTCAAGGATGTACTGGGGGGAGGGTGTCGCCACACCTTTTGGTGCCAACGTAACACACCCACCACACTTGGCAGAACAACACAATGTTTTTGATTGTTAATGATCCCCTTGTTTCACGTTCATTTAGAGTGCACTGTCAATGTTCACATCCCATCAAAGACTGGTCCATCCAATCTGGATTAGTAATTAAATGTGCATATTTGTGATGTCTTATTACAAATCATGCAGGTAAACAAATCAGTGATGAGTTAAAAAAGTATATTAATTAATCTAGGAAATGACCCAGTGTACTGTAATATAAATAACCTGTTTACTCTGGTGAAAAACAAGACAATTAACTAACAAACAACACAACAAGCAACAAAACAAGCCCTGTTCCTCTCTCCCATCCACACACACGGACAGTCCCCCAAATCCAGGACTGGCTTCTGGGCCTCTGTGACTCCTGGCTTCAGTCATCAGGCTACAACATCCGGACTTCCGATCGACCTTCAGCCTCCAACCACCAGTTTCAACTCCCAGACTAGCTAATGACAGCACCCTGCAGCTCGAACTCTGAGTGGACCGACTGATCAAGCCTCATGCTTTCTGCTCACAGTCTAGCTTCACATCTCTTCCAAAACATATTCCATATCTTATATTTCATTTTCACACCTGTCCATAGAGGAAGGGCATCTCAGAGTAATTCCATCACTCTCATTCCCTCTTATCCCACACTTTATTGCTGCTGATTCTCAACCCATGCACCAAGGGCAGTATCAATCAATCAGCCGACCTGCTCATCTTCAGCACCAAAAGCTCCCTTCTGGAAAGCACTATCGGGCTATTAGAACAATGAGCTTTCAGAAATAGTAGTTAAAGCAGGCTCATCAACAAGATCAATACACAGGAGAGGTAAAGAGGGCTATGGGCCAAATGCAGGCAGATGAGATTCACTCACTGGGGAACAGTTAGCATGATTAAGCTGAACCTAAGAGCCTGGTTCTATACTGTATAACTTTATGACTGTCATTTGAAAAGCTTCTTTCCTAGGGCAATTAATCTGTTCAATCATTCTAGTTGGGGCCCCGACCCCTGTCTACCCGCAGCACTGCACTAAACCACAGTTATAATGCTGTTTACATTGTATCTGCATGCTGGTATTATTTTATTCCCTATCCATACTTCTTAACTTTTATATAATTACTTGTCCTTTATAATTGGGAAATGTTACTCTTTGCTGCATTACCACCACACCACAGCAAATTCCAAATACACGTAAATGTGTAGATCGTTGAAGTGGAATGCAGGCAGTCACAGGGAGAACATGCAGATTTCTCACCCTGAGCACCAGGGGCCAGGACTGAACCCGGGTCACTGGAGCAGTGAAACAGCATTACACTCAGCCACATGGAAATCATATAATCTATTTCACGACAGGGCTCGGGAGAGAAAGAGGTGAATTAAATTTTTTTTAAATGAGCATGAATGGAAGACGGAAGAGAAACTTGTAGAATTTGGAAGGCACTTTTACTGGGGTATGAGCATATTCGCCTGGCTATTTTCATACCATAAGACCAAGCCACAGAATTAGGCCATTCAGCCCATCAAGTCTGCTTCACCATGGGAAAAAGCCTTTGACTGTCCACATGATCAATGACTCTCAACATCTTATACACCTCTATCAGGTCACCTCTCATCCTCCGTCACTCCAAGGAGAAAAGGCCGAGTTCACTCAACCTATTCTCATAAGGCATGTCCCCAATCCAGGCAACATCCTTGTAAATCTCCTCTGCACCCTTTCTATGGCTTCCACATCATTCCTGTAGTGAGGTAACCAGAAATGAGCACAGTACTCCAAGTGGGGTCTGACCAGGGTCCTATATAACTGCAACATTACCTCTCGGCTCCTAAACTCAATCCCATGACTGATGAAGGCCAATGCATCATATGCCTTCAACCTGCGTAGCAGCTTTGAGTGTCCTGTGGACTCGGACCCCAAGATCCCTCTGATCCTCCACACTGCCAAGAGACTTACCATTAATACTATATTCTGCCATCATATTTGACCTACCAAAATGAACCACCTCACACTTACCTGGGTTGAACTCTATCTGCTACTTCTCAGCCCAGTTTTGCTTCCTATCAATGTTCTGCTGTAACATCTGACAATGTCCACAACAACTCCAACCTTTGTGTCATCAGCAAATTTACCAACCCATCTCTTCACTTCCTCATCCAGGTCAGTTATAAAAATCACGAAGAGTAAGGGTCCCAGAACAGATCCCTGAGGCACACCACTGGTCACCAACCTCCATGCAGAATATGACCCGTCTACAACCACTCTTTGCCTTCTGTGGGCAAGCTAGTTCTGGATCCACAAAGCAATGTCCCCTTGGATCCCATGCCTCTTTACTTTCTCAATAAGCCTTGTATGGGGTACCTTATCAAATGCCTTGCTGAAATCAATATACACTAGATCCACTTTCATCAATGTGTTTAGTCACATCCTCAAAAAATTCAATCAGACTCATAAGGCACAACCTGCCTTTGACAAAGCCGTGTTGACTATTCCTAATCATATTACTCCTCTCCAAATGTTCATTAATCCCGTCTCTCAGGATCTTTTCCATCAACTTAACAACCACTGAAGTAAGATACACTGGTCTATAATTTCCTGGGTTATCTCTACTCCCTTTCTTGAATAAGAGAACAACATCGGCAACCCTCCAATTCTCCGGAACCTCTCCTGTCCCCATTGATGATGCAAAGATCAATCGCCAGAGACTCAGCAATTTCCTCCTTTGCCTCCCACAGTAGCTGGAGTATGTCTTGTCTGTTCCTAGTGACTTACCTAACTTGATGCTTTCCAAAAGCGCCAGCATATCCTCTTTCTTAATATCTACATGTTCAAGCTTTACAATCCACTATAGGTCATCCCTACAATCGCCAAGATCCTTTTCCGTAGTGAATACTGAAGTCAAGTACTCATTAAATACCTCTGCTATCTCTGCCAGTTTCATACACACTTTTCCACGTCACACTTGATTGGTCCTATTCTCTTACGTCTTGTCCTCTTGCTCTTCACATACTTGTAGAATGCCTTAGGGTTTTCCTTAATCCTGTCCAGCAAGGCCTTCTCATGGCCCCTTCTGGCTCTCCTATTTTCATATAAGCAAATAACAATCACAGCACGGAAACAGGCCATCTCGGCCCTTCTAGTCCATGCTGAATGCTTACTCTCACGTAGTCCCACCAACCTACACTCAGTCCATAACCCTCCTTTCCTTTCCTGTCCATATACCTATCCAATTTTACTTTAAATGACAATATCAAACCTGCCTCTACCACACAGTTACCACTCTGAGTAAAGAAATTCCCCCTCATATCACCCCTAAACTTTTGCCCCCTAACTCTCAACTCATGTCCTCTTGTTTGAATCTCCCCTACTCTCAATGGAAAAAAGCCTATCCTGTTACACGGGGGCGATGGAGGAGATCCCCAGTGCAGGACACTGGCACGCCGACTCAGTTGGGGAGGCTGGCATAGACCTGAACGTAGAGCAGGAAACCAGAGGGATCTTGACAACGAGACGTGATTCACAGGGACTCTCTAGAACCTAGAGCGGAACTTAGAACTACCGGTTCTAATCGGAACAGGGAACGAAGTATCACACGAGAATTGGCCAACGAACTGGCAACCTGTGATAGAGTCGCCATCGTATTTATTTCCCAGTCTCTGATGAAAGCCAGCTGTACGATTATTGGGTAACAGGCAGCAATTGACTGAAATTGGGGCATGATCAGGGAGAAAGAAGTGTTAAAGGGGAACGGCCAACCGGAACCATGACAGTACCCCCCCCCCCCCCCCAATGGGAGCCTCCCGGCATTCCTCCAGGCCTGTCTGGGTGGTCCTGATGGAAGTCCTGGATGAAGGAAGGGTCTAGGATAAAGGAGCGGGGGACCCATGAACGCTCCTCAGGACTGTACCCCTCCCAGTCCACCAGGTATTGGAGGCCCCTGCCCTGACATTTATCAGTCGTCAGACGGTGTATGCCGGATGGTGGTCGATGAGCCGGGCAGGGGGACGAGTCTCAGCTGGGGGACACAAGGGGCTGACGGAGACTGTTTTCAGCTGAGACACATGGAAGGTTGGGTGAATACGCATGGACTTTGGCAGCATGAGGCGGACCGCTGTGGGATGGATAATCCTATCGACCTTGAATGGTCCCAGGAAGCGGGGGGGGCGAGTTTCCTATGTTCGCATTTGAGCGGGATGTCCCTGGAGGAAAGCCACACCATCTGCCCAGGTTGGTACTCCGGCGCTGGAGTCCGGTGTCGGTCGGCCGTTTTCTGATTTCGATTTGTTGATTTAAGTAGGGCCGTGCGAGTCTCCTCCCAAATCTTCCGGCACCGATCAACATGGTCCGGAACCGACAGCACCGCAATTTCTTCTTCCTGCGCGGGGAACAGCGGGGGTTGGTACCCAAGGGAGCATTCGAATGGGGACCTCCCAATGGCAGAGCTCACCAGGGAGTTGTGGGCGTACTCAACCCACGGGAGGTGGTCGCTCCAGGTTGACGGATGGTTTGCTATTACACAACGTAACGTCGCCTCCAGGTCTTGGTTGACCCGTTCCATCTGCCCGTTCGTCTGGGGGTGGAAGGCGGACGAAAGGCTGACCGTTGCACCGAAGGCTTGACAGAAGGCTCTCCATACCTGTGAGACGAACTGGAGACCTCGATCGGAGATGACGTCCGCGGGGATTCCGTGGAGGCGGAAGACGTGGCGGATGAGAAGATCTGCGGTCTCCTGCGAGGATGGGAGTTTAGGGAGGTGCCACAAAGTGCACCGCCTTGGAGAATTGGTCTACCACGGCGAGGACAGTTGTGTTTCCGCAGGAAGGGGGTAGACCGGTGATGAAGTCTAAAGTGACGTGGGACCAGGGACGCCCAGGTACAGGTAGGGGACAGGCAGGTGGCCGATGGGAGGCTTTTCCACGGGCGCAGACAGAAAATGCGGAAACATAGGAACGGGTGTCAGCGTCCATGGAGGGCCACCAGAAATGTCTCTTCAGGAGGGTCAGTTTTCAATCGACTCCGGGGAGGCAGGCGAAGCGAGGTGTGCCCCCACTGTAGGACCTGTGATCAATCAGCATCGTGTACAAAGAGGCAATTTGGAGGTCCGGTGCCTGGGTCGGGTTGTGTCCTTTGGGCCTCTTTGACTCTGGACTCGATCTCCCAGGTGAGGGCAGACACTATACAGGATGATGGAAGAATGGTCTCGGGGTTGGGAAGGCCTCCTCGGAAACGTATTGACGGGAGAGGGCATCGGGCTTCCCGTTCTTGGACCCCGGATGATAGGTGAGGGAGAACCTGAACCGGCCAAAAAATAATGCCTGACGGGCCTGGCGGGGATTCAGGCGTTAGGCGGTCTGGATATATTCAAGGTTCTTGTAGTCTGTCCAGACGATGAATGGGTGTTCTGCCTCCTCCAAACAATGCCTCCACTCTTCCAAAGCCAGTTTGACCGCTGGTAGCTCCCGGTTCCCCACGTCGGAGTTTCGTTCAGCGGGAGAAGGCACAGGGATGTAGTTTCTGATCCGGGCCCGAACGTTGGGACAGTACCGCTCCCACCCCGGAGTCAGAGGCGTCATCCTCCACAATGAACTGACGGGAGGGGTCCGGTTGAATCAGAACGGGGGCAGACGTGAAACGCCTCTTTAGTTCCGCGAATGCTGAGTCAGCCTCGGAGTTCCAAAGGTAAGGGGTGGCAGGAGAGGTAAGTCGGGTAAGGGGAGCCGCCGCCTGACTGTAGTTTCTGATGAACCGGCGATAGAAGTTCGCAAACCCCAGGAACCGTTGGAGTTGTTTGCGGTCTGTGGGTTTGGGCCACTCCGCCACAACCCGGATCTTCTCGGGATCAGCTCTCACCTGTCCACTCTCGATGATATAACCTTGGAAGCTGACCGAGGGGACGTCGAATTCGCATTTCTCTGCCTTTACAAATTATTTATTCTCCCCCAGCCTCTGCAGGACTTGACGGACATGGTGCACGTGTTGTTGGGGACTGCTGGAAAAGATCAGGATGTCATCCAGGTAGACGAACACAAAGCGGTTAATGAAGTCACTTAGTACATCGTTAATCAAGGCTTGAAAAACTGCGGTGGCATTGGTGAGGCCGAAAGGCCTGACTAAGTACTCAAAGTGGCCTAACGGGGTATTGAAAGCCGTCTTCCACTCGTCCCCCTCCCTTATCCGGACCAAATGGTAGGCGTTTCGGAGGTCCAACTTCGAGAAGATGGTGGCTTCATGAAGTGGCTCGAACGCAGAACTTATAAGAGGCAGTGTGTACTTGTTCTGAATGGTGATCTGATTTAGGCCTCGGTAATCGATGCAGGGATGGAGAGAGCCATCCTTCTTCCCCACAAAGAAGAATCCAGCACCCACCGGGGAGGATGAGGGTCGAATAATGCCCGCCGCCAGAGACTCACTAATATAGTTCTCCATGGCTTCTTTCTCAGGCCGGGACAAGTTATACAGGCGACTGGTAGGTAACGAGGCCCCGTGGAGAAGGTCGACAGCGCAGTCATATGGGCGGCGTGGAGGCAGGGAAAGAGCACGTTGCTTGCTGAATACCTGTCCCAGGTCGTGGTATTCTGTGGGAACTCTGGACAAGTCGAGGGTTTCAAAGACAGGCGAGTAAGCTGTATCCTCCCTAGGGGATAGGGCCGACTGCAGACAGGTGGCGTGGCAAAACGGGCTCCAGCTGGCTATCCTCCCGGTAGACCAATCAATACAAGGATTATGGCAGCGTAACCAGGGGTATCCAAGTACTATCGGGGCTTGAGGAGAGGAGATTAGGTTAAATTGTACCTGCTCCCGATGATTCCCAGAGAGGATCAAAGACAGTGGTGGAGTACGGTGAGTGACTCGAGCCAGACGTCTTCCGTCCAGTGCCCGGGCTTCCAGAGGGGTAGACAATGGCTCCCAAGGAATTCTGGCCTGGGCAGCTATGTCTTCATCCAACAGATTCCCCTCAGCACCGGAGTCTATCAAGGTAGACAAGGACAGGGACTGTTGGTTGTAGGTTACAGTAGCTTGGATCTGCATCCAGGCTTTGGGAACTGAAGGGAGTGTCGTCTGATTCACCAGAACCATTGGAGCGGGGGCTACACTCGGAGTGGACGGGGAAGAGAGGCTGGCCGAAGATGGTAAGGTGGGCCGTAGGGTGACCCGAGGAGTGGAGTGACCGGTCTTTTCTCTCAGACGTTCTCGAAGTCGATTATCTACCCTGGTGGCTAGAGAGACCCAAGAGTCCAGGCTGTTCGCGTCATCCGTGGCCGCTAATTCATCTTTTATCTTGTCAGAGAGACCCCGTCGAAACACTTCCTGCAGTGCTTCGTCATTCCACCCAGAGTCGCCGCTAATGTTCGGAACTCCACGGAGCATTTCGCTACGCTTCGTGAGCCCTGACAGAGAGTCAGAAGGCGCCTAGCGGCGTCCTTCCCGCGAATGGGCTGTTCAAAAACCTTCCTCATTTCGGAGACGAAGGTGGAGAAGGAGGAACAGACCTCTGGCCGGTTGTCCCAGATCGCGGTGGCCCATGACCAAGCATGCCCCATGATGTACGCAATTTTTGAACTGTCCGAGCTGTACGTACGTGGCTGTTGCTCAAAAACCAGAGAGCGCTGCAGTAAGAAAGCCCGGCACTTCCCTAGATCCCCGGCGTAGGGTTCTGGTTCGGGTACGTAAGGCTCTCGAGGCGATTGTGTTGCCCAGCCAAGGGGCGTAGCCATCCCAGGCTTTTAGGTATGGTCAGACTAGGTTCTTGGAACGGACGGAGTAAGGGGAGCGGATTCCCGGTCAACCCGCTCACTGACCTTCTTTACATCCTCGGATAGGGCACGAAGATCTTTTATGACTTCTCTGAGTAGTTGGTCATGTATGCCCAGTAGGGAGCCCTGGCTAACGAGGGCCTGTTGCACCGGGTCCATGTCCGCTGGGTTCATTCTGGCCAGTTCGTTCTCTTACACGGGGGCGATGGAGGAGATCCCCAGTGCAGGACACTGACATGCCGACTCAGTTGGGGAGGCTGACGTAGACCTGAACATAGAGCAGGAAACCAGAGGGATCTTGACAAGGAGACGTGATTCACAGGGACTCTCTAGAACCTAGAGCGGAACTTAGAACTACCAGTTCTAATCGGAACAGGGAACGAAGTATCACACGAGAATTGACCAACAAACTGGCAACCTGTGATAGAGTCGCCATCGTATTTATTTCCCAGTCTCTGATGAGAGCCAGGTGTACGATTATTGGGTAACAGGCAGTAATTGACTGAAATTGGGGCATGATCAGGGAGAAAGAAGTGTTAAAGGGGAACGTCCAACTGGAACCATGACATATCCATGTCAACTCTATCTATCCCCCTCATAATTTTAAATACCTCTATCAAGACCCCCCTCAACCTTCTACACTCCAAAGAATAAAGACCTAACTTGTTCAGCCTTTCCCTGTAACTTAGGTGCTGAAACCCAGGTAACATTCTAGTAAATCTTCTCTGTACTCTCTCTATTTTGTTGACATCTTTCCTATAATTTGGTGACCAGAACTGTACACAATACTCCAAATTTGGCCTTACCAATGCCTTGTACAATTTTAACATTACATCCAAACTCCTATACTCAGTGCTCTGATTTATAAAGGCCAGCATACCAAAAGCTTTCTTCACTATCCTGTCCACATGAGATTCCACCTTCAGGGAACTATGCACCATTATTCCGAGATCAATCTGTTCTACTGCATTCTTCAAGGCCCTACCATTTACCATGTATGTCCTATTTTGATTATTCCTACCAAAATGTCGCACCTCACACTTATCAGCACTTATCACTCCAACTGCCATCTTTCAGCCCACTCTTCTAACTGACCTAAATCTCTCTGCAAGCTTTGAAAACCTACATCATTATTCACAACACCACCTATCTTAGTATCATCTGCATACTTACTAATCCAATTTACCACCTCATCATCCAGATCATTAATGTATATGACAAATAACATTGGACCCAGTACAGATCCCTGAGGCACACCACTAGTCACCGGCCTCCAACCTGACAAACAGTTATCCACCACTACTCTCTGGCATCTCCCATCCAGCCACTGTTGAATCCATTTTACTACTTCAATATTAATACCTAACGATTGAACCTTCCTAACTAACCTTCCATGCAGAACCTTGTCAAAGGCCTTACTGAAGTCCATATAGACAACATCCACTGCTTTACCCTTGTCAACTTTCCTAGTAACCTCTTCAAAAAATTCAATAAGATTTGTCAAACATGACCTTCCATGCACAAATCCATGTTGACTGTTCCTAATCAGACCCTGTCTATCCAGATAATTATATATACCATCTCTAAGAATACTTTCCATTAATTTACCCACTACTGACATCAAACTTACAGGCCTATAATTGCTAGGTTTACTCTTAGAACCCTTTTTAAACAATGGAACCACATGAGCAAAACGCCAATCCTCTGGCACCATCCCCATTTCTAATGACATTTGAAATATTTCTGTCAGAGCCCCTGCTATTTCTACCCTAACTTCCCTCAAGGTCCTAGGGAATATCCTGTCAGGACCTGGAGATTTATCCACTTTTATATTCCTTAAAAGTGCCAGTACTTCCTCCTCTTTAATCGTCATAGTTTCCATAACTTCCCTACTTGTTTCCCTTACCTTACACAATTCAATATCCTTCTCCTTAGTGAATACCGAAGAAAAGAAATTGTTCAAAATCTTCCCCATCTCTTTTGGCTCCACAAATAGCTGTCCACTCTGATTCTCTAAGGGATCAATTTTATCCCTCACTATCCTTTTGCTATTAATATAACTGTAGAAACCCTTAGGATTTATTTTCACTTTACTTGCCAAAGCAACCTCATATCTTCTTTTAGCTTTTCTAATTTCTTTCTTAAGATTCTTTTTACATTCTTTATATTCCTTGATCACCTCATTTACTCCTTGCTGCCTATATTTATTGTAGATCTCTCTCTTTTTCCAAACCAAGTTTCGAATATCCATTGAAAACCATGGCTCTCTCAAACTTTTAACCTTTCCTTTCAACCTAACAGGAACATAAAGATTCTGTACCCTCAAAATTTCACCTTTAAATGACCTCCATTTCTCTATTACATCCTTCCCATAAAACACATTGTTCCCATAAAACACATTGTTCCAATCCACTCCTAAATCCTTTCCCATCTCAAAGTTAGCCTTTCTCCAATCAAAAATCTCAACCCTGGGTCCAGTCCTATCCTTCTCCATAATTATATTGAAACTATTGGCATTGTGATCACTGGACCTGAAGTGCTCCCCAACACATACCCTCCATCACCTGACCTATCCCATTCCCTAACAGGAGAGCCAACACTGCCCCTTCCCTAGTTGGTACGTCTATGTATTGCTGCAAAAAACTATCCTGCACACATTTTACAAACTCCAAACCATCCAGCCCTTTTACAATATGGGCTTCCCAGTCTATGTGTGGAATATTAAAATCTCCCACAATCACAACCCTGTGCTTATTACAAATATCTGCTTTCTCCTTACAAATTTGCTCCTCCAATTCTCGCTCCCCATTAGGTGGTCTATAATACACCCCTATAAGTGTTACTACACCTTTCCCATTCCTCAATTCCACCCAAATAGTCTCCCTAGATGAGCCCTCTAATCTATCCTGCCAGAGCACCATTGTAATATTTTCTCTGACAAGCAATGCAACACCTCCCCCTCTTGTCTCTCTGATTCTATCATACCTGAAGCAACAAAATCCAGGAATACTTAGTTGCCAATCACACCCCTCCTGCAACCATGTTTCACTAATAGCTAGAACATCATATTTCCATCAATCCATGCTCTAAGCTCATCTACCTTTCTTACAATGCTCCTAGCATTAAAATAAATGCATTTAAGAAATTCTCCACCTCTTCCTCTCTGTTTATCTCTAACAGTACAAAGAACTTTACTATCTTCATTTTCTTCCTTCTCCCATACATCTGTTCCTACACTCTGGTTCCCCTCCCCCCCTTGTATCTAGTTTAAATCCACTGGAGCCTCTCTAACAAACCTACCTTCAAGAATATTTGTCCCCCTCCAGTTCAGATGTAAACCGTCCTGCTGGAACAGGTCCCACCTTCCCTGGAAAACTGCCCAATTATCTATAAATCTGAAGCCTTCCCTCCTGCACCATGTCTTCAGCCACGTGTTGATCTGCACTATCTTACTATTTCTAAACCCACCTGCACGTGGCACTGGTAGCAATCCTGAGATTGCTATCCTGGAAGTCCTGTCCTTTAACTTGGCTCCTAGCTCCCTAACCTCACCTTTCAGGACCTCCTCACTCTTCCTACCCACGTCATTGGTCCCTACATGGACCATGACATCTGGCTGCTCACCCTCTCTCTTGAGAATACTGAGAACTCAATCCGAGATATTGTGGACCCTGGCACCAGGGAGGCAACAGACTATCCGGGATTCTCAATCTCTTCCACAGGACCTCCTAACTATCGAATCCCCTATCACTACTGCTCTCCTCTTTTCCCTCCCTTCCCGTCTGAGCTGAGGGTCCAGTCTCGGTGCCAGAGACGCAACCACTGAAACCTGTCCCTGGTAGGTCACCCCCACCAACAGCATCCAAAATTGTTTACTTATTGTTGATGGGAACGGCCACAGGGGTGCTCTGCTCATTCTGTCTACTCCCCTTCCCTCTCCTGACAGTCACCCAGCTACCTGTCTCCTGACTCCTAAGGGTGACTATCTCCCTGTAACTCCTGTTTATTTCTGCCTCTGCCTCCCGAATGATCTGAAGTTCATCCAGCTCCAGCTCCAGTTCCCTAACACGGTTTGTCAGGAGCTTCAGCTGGATGCACCTTTTGCAGGTATAGTCATCAGGGACAATTGTGCTCGCCCTGACTTCCCACATACTGCAAACGGAGCACTCAACTGCCCTAACTGCTGCCTCCATTACCTACTTCTAAGCTAATTAAATTAATTAAAGGAACTTACCCGGCCTTACCTCACTTGGAGTGAAGTTCGTCCTCAGCCTCTGCTCGCTATTTAAATTCTCCCGCTGATCTCAGAGGCAACTTTCACGCGCTTGCACAGTTGTGCCCCATTCAAACCTCGCCTCTGCCTGTTGACCCAATGCCAACCCACTCTACCTCAGTCCACTCTGACGATGGCCGCTACGATGATCATTCTTATGCTCCTTCCTTCTAGCCTTATAATCTTCTAGATCTCTATCATTACCTAGATTTTTGAACCTTTCGTAAGCTTTTCTTTTCTTCTTGACTAGATTTACAACAGCCTTTGTACACCACGGTTCCTGTACCCTACCATCCTTTCCCTGTCTCATTGGAACGTACCTATGCAGAACTTCATATTTCTTCCATACATTTCCCTGAGAACATCTCTTCCCGATTATGCTTCAAAGTTCCTGCCTGATAGCTTCATATTTCCCCTTACTCCAATTAAATGCTTTCCTAAATTGTCTGTTCCTATCTCTCTCCAATGCTATGGTAAAGGAGATAGAATTGTGATCACTATCTCCAAAATGCTCTCCCATGGAGAGATCTGACACCTGACCAGGTTCATTTCCCAACACTAGATCAAGTATAGCCTCTCCTTTTGTAGGCTTATGTACATACTGTGTCAAAAAACTTTCCTGAACACATCTAATTCACTCCACCCCATCTAAACCCCTCGCTCTTGGGAGATGCCAATCTATATTTGGGAAATTAAAATCTCCCACCATGGCAGCCCTGTTATTATTGCACCATTCCAGAATCTGTCTCCCTATCTGCTCCTCGATGTCCCTGTTACTATTGGGTCTATAAAAACACCCAGTAGAGTTATTGACCCCTTCCTGTTCCTAACTTCTACCCACAGAGACTCCGTAGACAATCCGTCCATGTCTTCCTCCTTTTCTGCAGCCGTGACACTATCTCTGGTCAACAGTGCCACTCCCCCACCTCTTTTGCCTCCCTCACTGTCCTTTCTGTAACATCTAAAGCCTGGCACTTGAAGTAACCATTCCTGTCCCTGAGCCATCCATGTCTCTGTAATGGCCACAACATCATAGCTCCAAGTGCTGATCAATGGATAGTAGGTTCAGGAACAGTTCTTGCCTTTCAACCATCAGGTTCCTGAACCAATATTGTAACTTCACTCACCTCAACTCTGAACAGATTTCACCAACTATAGACTCACTTTCAAGGACTTTACAACTCAAGAAAAAATGAAACGTAAAAAATCAGAAGAATTTTTCTTCATTTGTAATTCTTGTCTAGTCAATGGTAAAAAATGGACAGACAACCTACAAACTGCATGCACAAGGTTCAAGATTGTTTAAAGTCTGTTCCAGTGCACAAATGTAAAAGAGAATGAAATGATTGTTACTCCAGATCTAATGCAGTACATCAAGAAACACAAGATAAAGAGCACAATAATAAATATAAATACATAACATAGCTTTCATATGTAGATTGCTTGTATGTCCACAGAGTGACTCTCGGCACAAGAATGGCTGTACACAAGGTGGCTGACAGGAAATGATAGTAGTGGTGGTGGAGGGTGTGGAGGAATGGGGTAGTGGGTGGAGTTTATCAACAGCTTGATGGCTTGGGGAAGAGTAACTGTTTTGAGTCTGGTGGTCCCGGCATAGATGCTACCTCACCTTCTCCCTGATGGGAGTGAGGCAAACAGTCCACGAGCAGCATGAGTGAGATCCTTCATGTCACTGGCCTTTTTCTGGAATCTTCCTGTATGTTGGTCCTTGGCGCAGGGTGAGCTGTTCCCAGTGATACCCCTGTTGACAGTATTAATTGTAAGCTTTTAAATTTGCACAATTTATTTT
This sequence comes from Hemitrygon akajei, assembly GCF_048418815.1. Lineage (NCBI taxonomy): Eukaryota > Metazoa > Chordata > Chondrichthyes > Myliobatiformes > Dasyatidae > Hemitrygon > Hemitrygon akajei. Next base: position 152,655,624 of record NC_133124.1, on the reverse strand, counting down.
TTTTCCCCCACATTGGCTGTTTTCTGGAAGAAGATGGCACCAACGACCAAGTCGACATCCTCCAGACGGTTCACAAGGCTGCTTCCTTCACTTCCTTTACATCATCTTTTTCTTTGAAATGTGGTTCTCTTCTGTTGGTGCCTGTGATCTACATCTTTGGTGGTGTGTTTTCAGGCCGATTAAGTGATCTAGCGCTTTGATGTCCTCGAAGGTATCCAGTGAGGTATGCAGCCTGGAGGCAGAATACAAGCCCATGATCAACTCCATTCCTCGCTGACTAAAGCATTGATGAAGATCGAAATCATCGAGGCGAGAACAGAAGGCAAGTGGGTGTCAGCATCATCTACCAACCTTTTGCTCACTGCTGCCAGAAGAACGTGTTTGCGTGTGACATTCTCTCTCTCTCCTTCTCGCTCACTGCTCCCGGTGGAAGACCTCTGCGTTCGAATGGTCTCTCTCTCTCCCTCCCTCCCCCCGAAGACCCTGGTCTTGGGCAAGGATTAATCAAGATGGTTTGTGGAGTGGACTCTGTAAGATCATAAGACATTGGAGTAGAATTAGGCCATTCAGCCCATTGAGTCTGCTCCCCATTCCATCATGGCCGATCCTGGATCCCACTCAACCCCATACACCTGCCTCTCGCCATATCCTTTGATGCCCTGACTGATCAGGAAGCTATCCACTTCCGCCTTACATATACCCACGGACTTGGCCTCTACCACAGGCTGTGGCAAAGCATTCCACAGATTTACTACTCTCTGGCTAATAAAATTCCTCCCTACCTCTGTTCTAAACTGTTGCTTCTCGATTTTGAGGCTGTGCCCTCCAGTTCTGGATACCCCCACCATAGGAAAAATCCTCTCCACATGCACCCCATCGAGTCCTTTCGGTAGTTCACATTATGGCATGTTTCTGCCTGCTTCGGTTTTTATTGCTGCTTTGGGTGATCTGAAGATAACAAACGACGGTGATAGATGGAACTGGAACAGCTGAGTGCATACGGCTGGACTCTTTGTGTTTTATATTCTGTCTTTTGTCACTTGCTTTAATTTGCTGTTTGCATGACTTCTCTGTGCGTGGGGGGCATTGATGTTTTTCTTTGGACAGATTCCATGGATTTCTTCGTTTTGTGGCTGTCTGTGGGAAGACGAATCTCAAGGTTGTATGTTGCTACAAACTTTGATAATAAATGACTTTTAATCTTTGCTTATTATAATTTCTGATAAGTTCTATTCCATTTCTGTATTTCCCTGAGAATACCTGCAAGAAAATGAATCAGTGACGCACAGTAGATGTACTTTCAAAAAAAATTTACTTCACACTGATTAATGAGACAATTACACCATTTGCTGGGCGACCTTGTAGCCATTGTTCTTTCCCCTTCTGCCTTCACAGGACAGGGCATCTGCACATCCCATCATTCTCTGTACTGAGCCTGGAGACACATGATAAAATAGGGCAAAGTCAGCATGGCTTCCTTAAGGTGAAACAGAATCATAGAAACATAGAAAACCTACAGCACAATACAGGCCCTTCAGCCCACAATGCTGTGCTGAACATGTACTTACTTTAGAAATATCCTAGGGTTACCCATAGCCCTCTATTTTTCTAAGCTCTATATACCTGTCCAGGAGTCTCTTAAAAGACCCTATCGTATCCGCCTCCACCATCGTTGCCGGCAGCCCATTCCACGCAATCACCACACTCTGAGTAAAAACTTACCCCTGACATCTCCTCTGCAGCTACTTCTAAGCACCTTAAAACTGCCCTCTTGTGCTAGCCATCTCAAACCTTGCATGACAAACCTGTTGGAATTGTCTGAGGAAGTTACAAGCAGGGTGGGCAAAGAGGAGTCAGTGGATGTCATTTACTTGGATTTTCAGAAAGCCTTTGACAAAGCACCTCATACGAGGCTCCTTAACAAGATAAGTGCCCATAGTATTACACGGAATCATATTAGCATGGATAGAAGATTAGCTGACTGATATAACAGGAAGCAAAATGTGAGAATAAAGGGACCTTTTCTGTTTGATTACTGGTGGCTAGTGATATTCTGTGGGGGTCGGTGTTGAGTCTGCTTCCTTTTACATTATATCCCACATTCATCTAGGGGAATCAGCCTTCAAACTGGGCAATCACGTTTGTGTGGATGCTGTGTAACGTCCGCCCAGTTACAAACCCACAAAGCAAGATATCAGACAGTACACCAAATGCAATTATATTACTGAACTTTATGAATCTTAATCTGAATATAGGGTTAGTAATGAAAATAAACAAACATAAAAAATGGGCCCAAGTCACAGTCAACATTGCGTTGGAGCTCACTCAGTAATCATTCTTCCACCATCGGTCCCCTCTGAACATCGCCGAGCTTTGGACCCTCAGCTAAACATGCATCCTAGAGGTGAGCCTGTATTGAGTCAGTGAGGAGTACTCTGTTTCTTTATCTGTTTATTTCTGCAGATAGCTCAAAGCTGTCATATGTACATGAAGTACTATGGTCTGAATAAACTGTATCCACACTGTAACAGACTTGCAGTATGTTGACTGTTCATTCCTCTCCATAGATGCTGCCTGACCTGCTGAGTCCCTCCTGCCTGTGGTGTCTGTTGCTCTGGATGTCAGCATCTCTTGTGTTTAAGACTAACGTAGAGACCTCAGACCTAATAGTGTGAATGAGACGTAATCCAACAACAACTGTGAATTCTGAATTTGTATAACGTAGTGAATGATGCTCAGCAAGCAAGATCACAGTCCACTGCTGCAGTTTGGTTCCTCTTCCTTGTCACCTGCTCCTGTTTCATTTTGACCCTTTAAAGACAAGACTAGCTTCAGACCAAATAAACCATTCCCGTCCACATGCCTGTCCAACTGTCTTTTGAAAGGTATTGTACCTGCCATAACCACTTCCTCTGGAAGCTCATTCCACCTACTCTTCAACCAGTGTTAAAAAAGTTGCCCCTTGGCTTCCTATTACATTTTGCTCCTCTCGTGCCCTCCAGTTTTGATTCTGTCACGGTGTCCGTTTCCCTTCGTTCTGCTCCTTTAGATACAAACTTAGTTTCAGACTAAATAAACTGAGAATGATACACCAGTGCTTGTGAGGCTTGGAATCATGTAGTCTTAGGGATTCCTGATTCTGAAAGTCTAGTAGATCTTCTATTAGAAATTCTCCCCAGCGCTGAGAACACCATCAAAAGGCGATGTCTTGGAAAGGTCCCCATCATTCAGGCCATGTCCCTGTCACGCTGCTGCCCATAGTCATTGTTTCAGGAACAGCTTCTACCATCAGATTTCTGAATAGACATTGAACCCAGAAACACTACCTCACTATTTTCTTCTTTTTTTGTACATTCGATTTAATTTAATTTTTACATAAATTTCTTATTGTAATTTATAGATTTATATATATTGTAATATACTGCTGCCAGAAAACAACAATTCCACGACATATGCAAGTGATATTAAACCAGATTGTAATTATAGAAAACAGTACAGCAAGATACGGGCCCTTCGACACACAATGTTTGTGTTGACCTTTTACCCTGCTCTAAGATCAATCTAATCCTTCCCACCCATATATGCTTCCATTTTTCTTTCATCCACGTACCTATATAAGAGTTCCTAAATGTCCCCAATGTGCCTGTCTCTACCATCATCACTGAAAGCACATTCTGCTCCAGGTGGAATGGACCTTTAAATTAGATGGTTGAAAGGGTTTTAGTTTTTTTGTTAAAATCATTCACTGTTTGCATTTTATTTTCTGTTACTACTCAGTTTCAGAATGGTGCTGATACATTAACAGTGTTTCAATAGATTTAAGGTTGACTGTTCCTGCTAGGGGAATGATTCCATGATCTAACAATATTTTTCTCATTCTGTGGGCAGAACTAACCTCTAACCCCAGCATTCGATGCTCCTTCCACCCAAAACACCTGTTACAGAAACCAATACAGAACACAAAAAATCTTCCACATCTTTCCATCATAAAAGGAAAGATCCTGATATTTTACCACATCCGAAGCATGAAAAAAGCCAACCAGAAAAGGCCCCCTTTATTCCCACTCTTTGCCTCCTGCCAGTGAGCTAATCCTCTATGTATGATAGTATCGTTCCTGCATTAACACAGGCACTTATCTTGTTAAGCAGCCTCATATGCAGCATCTTGTCAATGACCTTCTGAAAACTCAAGGAAATATCCACTAACTCTTCTTTGGCTACTCTGCCTCTTATTTCCAACAGATCTGACGGGCAAGATTTCCCCTCAAGGAAGCTGTGTTGACTTCTGACTATTTTATCATGTGCTCCAAGTACCCGAAAACCACATCATTAATAATGGACTCCAACCTCTTCCCAACCACTGAAGTCAGGCTAACTGGCCTAGAATTTCCTTTCTTCTGCTTCCTTCTCTTCTGGAAGAATAGAGTGACATTTACAATTTTTCAGTCCTCTGGAACCATTCCAGAACCTTGTGATTCTTGAACGACAATTACTATTGCCACCATAATCTCTTCAGCTACCTCTTTCAGAACCCTGGGGTGTAGTCCATCTGATCCAGGTGACTTATCTACCTTCAGACAACTTCAGCTTCCCAAGCACCTTGTCCCTAGTAATAGCAACTGCACTCACTTCCACTGCACTACTGCCACGGTCTTCCACAGTGAAGATGGATGCAAAATACTCAGGTTAACCATCTAACAATTACAGCATGGAAACAGGCCATCTCGGCCCTTCTAGTCCGTGCCAAACGCTTACGCTCACCTAGTCCCACCAACCTGCACTCAGCCCATAACCCTCCATTCCTTTCTTGTCCATATACCCACCCAATTTTTTTTAAAATGACAAAATCGAACCTGCCTCTACCACTTCTACTGGAAGCTCGTTCCACACAGCTACCACTCTCTGAGTAAAGAAATTCCCCCTCATGTTACCCCTAAACTTTTTCCCCATAACTCTCAACTCATGTCCTCTTGTTTGCTACCGATCCCCCTCATAATTTTAAATACCTCTATCAAGTCCCCCCTCAACTGTCTACGCTCCAAAGAATAAAGACCTAACTTGTTCAACCTTTCCCTGTAACTTAGGTGCTGAAACCCAGGTAACATTCTAGTAAATCTCCTCTGTACTCTCTCTATTTTGTTGACATGTTTCCTATAATTTGGTGACCAGAACTGTACATGATTCTCCAAATTTGGCCTCACCAATGCCTTGTACAATTTTAACATTACATCCCAAATCTTATACTCAATGCTCTAATTTATAAAGGCCAGCATACCAAAAGCTTTCTTCACCACCCTATCCACATGAGATTCCACCTTCAGGGAACTATGCACCATTATTCCTAGATCACTCTGTTCTACTGCAATCCTCAATGCCCTACCGTTTACCATGTATGTCCTATTTGGATTATTCCTACCAAAATGTAGCACCTCACACTTATCAGCATTAAACTCTATCTGCCATCGTTCAGCCCACTCTTCTAACTGGCCTAAATCTCTCTGCAAGTTTTGAAAACCTACTTCATTATCCACAACACCACCTACCTTAGTATCATCTGCATACTTACTAATCCAATTTACAACCCCATCATCCAGATCATTAATGTATATGACAAACAACATTGGACCCAGTACAGATCCCTGAGGCACACCACTAGTCACCGGCCTCCAACCTGACAAACAGTTATCCACCACAGTTAATCCACCATTTCTTTGTTCCCCCATTACTACCTCTCCAACAGTTCAATATCCACTCTTATCTTTCTTTTACTTTATATATCTGAAAAAGGCTTTGACATCCTTTCTATATTATTTGCAAATTCACCTTCACATTCCATCTTTCTGCTCCTTATAGCTTTTTTAGTTGCCTTCTGTTGATCTTCCCACTAATTTTTGCTATATCATATGCCCTCTCTTTTTTATACTGTCTTTGACTTCCCTTGTCAGCCATGCTTGTCTCATCCTACCTTTAGAATACCTCTCCATTTTTGGGATGTTTCTATCCTGAACCGCCTGAATTTCTCCAAGAAACTTTAGCCATTGATGTTCTGCTGTTACCTCTACTATTGTCCCTTTCCAATCAACTTTGGCTAGCTCCTCTTCCATGCCTCTGCAATTCGCTTTACTCCAGTAGTAGTACTGGAGTAAAGGGACAGTAGTACCGATACATCTGACCATCTTCTCCCTCTCAAACTGCAGCGTGAATTCTATCATATAATGATCACTGGCTCCTAAGGGTTCCTTTACCTTAAGCTCTCTGATTAATTCTGGTTCTTATACAACACCCTATCAAGAATCCCACTAACTGCAATTTTGCCCTATCGTCTGTCTGTCGTTCCTCAGTACGTGGCCTATCTGCCATGTCAAAGCTTTACCAAGAGGGATTTCTTGCAGGTTAGCTTTGAGAGTGTTTGTCCATTGTACGTGGCCTATCAGTGCCTATAACCGGAGCACCAATCATGAGTTAGATAGCTGGGAAGGTTCAGGCATAAAAGGGAGACACTGTCAAGCGGTGCGGTCATTGACAGAGTGATCTGAGGCAGAGTGGTAGGGCTTTGGCTCATTTGGGCTTTGACGAGCTAACTGGACTTGGTTATTTTTCTTTTTCCCATTTTTTTTAAAAGGAATAAAGAGCATTTTTGTAGGGTGTCAGATGTGGGAATCCCAGGAATCTTCCAGTCTCCCAGATGGCCTCATCTGCGCCAGGTGCACTGAGATGCAGCTCCTGAGAGACCGTGTTAAGGATCTGGAGCTGCGGCTTGATGATCAGGGAAAATGAGAAGGAGATGGATAGGAGCTACAAGGAGTTAGTCACCCCAAGGCTGCAGGAGTGAGATAAGTGGGTGACTGTCAGGGAAGGGATGGATGAGCTCAGATAGTAAAGAGCACCCCTGTGGCCATCCCCTCAATAATCATCATCTCGGTTTGGATGCTGTTGAGGGATTTGACCTGACAGAGGACGACCACGGCGATCGGATCTCTGGCACTGAGCCTGGTTCCGTGGTGCAGAAGGGAGAGAAGATGAGAAATGTGGTAGTCATAGGGGATCCCATAGTGAGGGGAACAGAGAGGAGGTTCTGTCAGCCTGATAGAGATACCCACATGGTGTGTTGCCTCCCAGGTGCCAGGGTATGGGGTGTCTCGGATCGAGTGCAGAGTATTCTGAAGGGAGAGGGTGAACTGCCAGAAGTGTTGGTACACGTTGGTACCAATGAGATAGGTAGAAAAAGGGAGGAGGTCCAGAAGACAGAATTCAGGGATTTGGGTAGGAAGCTGAAAAGCAGGACCTCTAGGTTAGAAATCTCAGGATTGCTGGCTGTGCCACGTGCTAATGAGTGCAAGAATAGCATGATCAGACGTATTAATGTGTGACTGAGAGACTGGTGTAGGGGGCAGGGCTTCAGGTTCCTGGATCATTGGGGCATCTTCTGGGGAGATACAGCCTGTACAAAAAGGACAGGTTACCCCTGAACCCAGAGGGATCCAATATCCTAGCAGGAAGGTTAAAAAGAGCCGTTAGGCAGGGTTTCAAAAATTTGGCAGGGGCATGGGAACAGGAGTGATCGGGCTGAGGAAGGGGAAAACAGAAATAAGTCAAAGATAGCGTGCAACAGAGATAGAGAGGACAGGCAGGAGTTGAGGCGTAATTACAGCCAGTGGGATGAGTTACAGGTAATAGAGGCGTGGTGTAGTTTAAACAGAAAGCGACAAATACTGGACTGAATGTGTTATATTTGAATGCACGCAGCATAAGGAATAAAATGGACCATCTTGAAATTCAGCTACAGATTGGCAAGTATGATGTTGTGGCCATCTCTGAAACTCGGCTAAAGGATGGCTGCCATTAGGAGCTGAATGTCCAATGATATCTGGTGTATCAGAAAGATAGATTAGTAGGCAGAGGGGGTGGTGTAGCTCTGTGTATAAGAAATAATATCAAATCATTTGAAAGAGATGACATAGGATTGGAAAGTGTAGAGTCTCTATGGGTTGAGTTAAGAAATGGCGAGGGTAAAAGGACCCTCATGGCAGTTGTATACAGGTTTCCGAACAGCAGCCGGGATGTGGATTACAAATTACAACAGGAGATAGGAAAGGCGTGTCAGAAAGCCAATGTCATGATAATCGTTGGGGATTTTAACATGAGAGTGGTTTGGGAAAACCAGGCCAGTACTGGACCTCAAGAGAGCGAATTTGTAGAATGTCTAAGGGATGGCTTTTTAGAACAGCTTGTTGTTGAGCCTACCAGAGGATCGGCTGTGCTAGATTAGGTGTTGTGCAATGAACCGGAGGTGATAAGAGAGCTTAAGGTTAAGGAACCCTTTGGGAACAGGGATCACAATATGATCGAGTTCACTTTGAAATTTGAAAAGGAGAAACTAAATTCCAATGTGTTGGTATTTCAGTGGAATAAAAGAAATTACAATGGCATGAGAGGGGAACGGGCCAAGGTTGACTGGAAAGGGACACTACAGGCAGGCCCCGGGTTATGAACAATTTCCGTTCCTGAGTCCGTCTTTAAGTCGGATTTGTACGTAAGTCAGAACAAGTACATCCGGTATTATTTAGCGTCAGTTAGTCAAACATTTGTGTTAGTATATAGTATATATTTTACCTTTCTATGCACATAAAACACTTAAGAAACATATGTGTTCCAATGATTAAACCACTGCGTTGCTTAGTAATAATTGTAGCTTTCATTGGGGCAGGGCATTTCACATGCTCCATTATTCTCACTTTATCCATTATCCTTTGAAATTGTTCCAATCGTTGACTGACTGTAGCCTAACGCTTTTCCAATGATTGATGGCATTTCACCTCTTTCCAAACGCTTTATTATTTCCACTTTATTTTCAATCGCGATCGCTTCCCATCAATGGAACAGAAACACTGCGGGTGGCGGGTCCCGAGCTGCGCCGGCTCCCAAGGTCCGCTGGGTCCTAAGGACCACCACACAAAATTCCCTGGGTCCTAAACTCCACCGCACTGAGTCAGGTTAAATGGGACAAGTGGGGGCTGTGCTGAGTTTGGGTATTTGATCCTCTACAATATTCCGCATGGGAATTTAAACTGGAGGTGGCAGTGTTTTTTTTTAACGAGGTCGAGTTGTGAGCTCGACATCAACCCGGCACGGAAGCGGTCCGTCACTAAATCAAACTCAGGAACCTCCGTTCTCAAGACCGGCACTGATCTCATTGCGCCACCAGCTGACCAGAACGGGGAGGTGGAGTCAGGATGAATCTTACTAAGAAAAATTTAAGCCAAATACAAAGTTAAACACTCACAATGTCAACAGCAACAACTTAAAATGGCAGACAGTGTTGTGATCCGACAAAATGGCGGACGGCGTTCTCCTTCCTCGGTTTGTAAGTACGAGTTGTCCGTAAGTTGGACGTTCGTAACTCGGGGACTACCTGTAGTAGTGTTGCGAGGACGAGACTGAGGACGAACACAAGTGCAGGACACAGGCGTGGAGACAGAGTTGTGACACGCTAGCACCGTCGTGAACGGGGAACCGGTATCCAGGAGAGTCTTTACACGGAGACAAGGGTTACGTAGAGTATCCAGGAAACGATGCGGAGCTTAGAACTGACAGTCCTAAGGAATCAGGAAACGAGGTTTACTCACACTAGAGTCGACCAATGAACTGGCACAGCATGGCTGTGACGCTCGAGTTTTCTCCTGTGTTCGCTAATGGTAACCAGGAGTGCTGTAATTAGTGGGACTGGGAATGATTGGAAATCAGACGAGAGGATTAGGGCCCAGTTAAGGAGGTTATAGCAAGATGGGGGATTGTCAGACAGGACCATGACAATACCCTCCACCCCCCAAACGGCAGCCTCCAGGTGATCCTCCAGGCCTGTCCGGATGGTCCCGGTGGAAGTCCTGGATGATGGAAGGGTCCAGGATGAAGGAGCGGGGGACCCTCTGGGCTGTACCCTTCCCAGTCGACCAGGTTTTGGAGGCCCCTGCCCTCGACGGCACACATCCAGTAGCCGCCGGACGATTGTCGATGATCCGGGTGGGTGGAGGGGTTTCAGCCGGAGGACATAAGGGGCTGATGGAAAGTGGTTTTAATTGGGAAATGTGAAAAGTAGGGTGGATGTTCATAGATCTTGGTAGTTTAAGTCGGACTGCTGTGGGGTTGATGATACTTTCGACCTCGAAAGCTCCCAGGAAGTGAGGGGCAAGTTTCTCCGGCTCCATTTTGAGACATTTGTCTTTAGATGAAAGCCACATCATCTGCCCAGGTCGATACTCAGGCGCAGGAGTCCGGTGTTGATCAGTAATCCTCCTATTGCGATCGGCTAATCTGAGCAGGTCCGGGCATGTGTCCTCCCAAACCTTGCGGCGCTGATCGATATGGGCCTGAACAAATGGCACCGCCACCTCCTCTTCTTGTGTGGGGAACAGCGGGAGTTGGTATCCAAGGGAGCACTCGAAGGGAGACTTTCCGATGGCAGTACTAACCAAAGAGCTGTGGGCGTACTCACCCCATGGGAGGTGGTTACTCCAGGTCAATGGGTTGTTTGCCGTTACACAACGTAGCATCGCCTCCAAGTCCTGGTTGACCCATTCCATTTGCCCGTTCATCTGGGTGTGGAAGCCGGATGACAGGCTGACTGAGGTACCTAAGGCTTGACAGAAGGCCTTCCATACCTGCGGGATGGGGTCCTCGATTTGAGATGATGTCCGCGGGGATTCCGTGGAGGCGGAAGATGTGGCAGATGAGAAGGTCTGCGGTCTCCTAAGCAGAAGGGAGTTTAGAGAGGGCTACAAAGTGCACCATCTTGGAGAACTGGTCTACCACGGTGAGTACGGTAGTGATTCCGTGTGAAGGGGGTAGACCGGTGATGAAATCCAGGGCGATGTGCGATCAAGGACGACCAGGGACAGGTAGAGGATGAAGTAATCCCGCAGGTGACCGATAGGAGGCTTTTCCATGGGCACAGACGGAACATGCAGAGACTTAGGAACGGGTATGCACCTCCATGGAAGGCCACCAAAAGTGTCTTTTCAGGAAAGCCAATGTCCAATCACTCCCGGGGTGGCAGGTGAACCGAGATGTGTGCTCCCACCAGAGAACCTGAGATCTGACAGAATCAGGCACAGAAAGGCGATTGGCGGGTCCATTACCAGGGTCAGGGTCATCCTGTTGGGCCTCATTTACTATGGGCTCAATCTCCCAAGTGAGGGTTGCCACCACACAGGATGGTGGGAGGATAGTCTCTGGGCTGGAAGTGTCCTCCTCGGAGTCGTATTGGCGGGAGAGCATGTCCGGCTTCCTGTTCTTGGACTCTGGATGGTATGTGAGGGAAAACTTGAACCATCCAAAAAATAATGCCCAACAGGCCTGGCGGGAGTTCAAATGTTTGGCGGTCTGAATAGACCCCAGGTTCCAATGATCAGTCCGAACGATAAACGGGTGTTCCACCATCTCCAGCCAACACCTCTACTTCTCCAATGCTAGTTAACCGCCAGTAGTTCCCGATTCCCCACATCGTAATTCTGATTCGCGGGGGACAGTTGGCGAGAAAAGAACGCACAAGGATGAAGCTTTTCATCTGGACTTGATCGTTGGGACAGGACTGCTCCTACCCCAGAGTTGGAGGCATCAACCTCTACAATGAATTGACAGGAGGGGTCTGGTTGGACCAGGATGGGAGCGGTCGTGAAATGCCTCTTCAGGTCAGTGAATCAGCCTCGGACTCCCAACAAAAAGGTGTGGTAGGCGAGGTAAGTCGGAGAAGGGGCACTGCCACCTGACTGTATTCCCTGATAAATTAGTGATAAAAGTTTGCAAATCCCCAAAAACTGCTGAAGTTGCTTATGGGTCGTGGGTCTGGGCCATTCTTCCACCGCCCGGATCTTCTCGGGGTCTGCCCTCACCTGCCCACTCTTGATGTAGCCCAGGAAGATGACCAAAGGGACATGGAATTCACATTTCTCCGCCTTCACAAATAACTTGTTCTCCCACAGTTTCTGGAGGACTAGATGGACATGGTGAATGTGTTTCTGGGGGCTGCTAGAAAATGTTAAGATATCATCTAGGTAGACGAACATGAAGCGATTAATAAAGTCCCTCAGCACATCATTAATTAGGGCTTGAAAAATGGAAGGGGCATTGATGAGGCCAAACGGTATGACCAAGTATTCGAAGTGGCCCAAAGGTGCATTAAAGGCCGTCTTCCACTCGTCTCCCTCCCTCATCCTGACTAGATGGTAGGCTCGACGAAGATCCAACTTCGAGAAGATGGTGGCTCCGTGAAGTGGTTCAAATGCCGAGTTAATGAGGGGTAATGGGTACTTATTTTTAACTGTTATATTGTTCAGGTTTCAGTAGTCAATACAGGGATGAAGCGACCCTTCTTCTCTTTCTTTTCTTTTTAAATCTTTTTATTCGTTTTCAAACAAACATAAGAAAAACATCGAGTACAGAGAGCTTGAGAGTACATAATTGATAGGCTAGAATACAAATACAAACAGTTAATAATCCAAATATAATAACCTCCCAAACTCATAGTATGTTATAAAATATGGAAAAATGGGGGAAAAATCCCCCAAAAAATAATAACAAAAAAAAACTAACCTAACCGACATGGGCTATTGTATCATATCAAATATACACAGTAGTGTCAATAACTCCGCACCTCTATCCAAATAACTAAAGATGATGAGAAAAAGGTTCGGGAAAGGTCACTTTAACTCATATGAAAATGTTGAATAAATGGTCTCCAGGTTTCTTCAAATTTGGTCAAAAATGACACTTCTAATTTTTTCTAAATTCAAACAAGAAATAGTTTGGGAAAACCATTGAAATGTAGTTGTGGGATTAATTTCTTTCCAGTTCAATAGGATAGATCTTCTAGCCATTAATGTGACAAATGCAATCATCCGCCGGGCTGAGGGGGATAAACAACTATTATCCACCATTGGTAAACCGAAAATTGCAGTAATAGGATGCGGTTGCAATTTGATATTCAGAACTGTTGAAATAATGCCAAAAATCTCTTTCCAGTAATTTTGCAAACAACTTGAATTAACACGAGAATAAAATTGAGTAAGTTTGTCCTTGGACATATGAGCATCTTGAATTGTATTAGGGCATGCTTGGCACAAATAGAAGAGGAGTTATCTAACTGCAGAATTTTCTCCCACTGCTCTGTAGGTAAAGGACAATGAAGTTCTTTTTCCCCATTCCTTCTTAATTTTATCAGACATCCCTGGTTGTATTTTCATGATCATATTATAAATGACGGCTACTAAACCCTTCTGACAGGGATTCAAACCTAGAATTTTTTCCATAATATCAATTGGGCATAAATTCGGAAAGGATTGTAACATATTATTCAAAAAATTTCTAATTTGTAAGTATCTAAAAAACTGGGTTCTAGACAATTTATTGGACAACTGTTCAAAGGACATAAAGCGATTATCTAAAAATAAATCACGAAAACATGTTATACCTCTTGTTTTCCATAGCACAAAGGCTTGGTCCATAAAAGAGGGCTGAAAAAGAAAGTTAGATATAATAGGGCTTGATAAGATGAACTTATTCAAACCAAAAGATTTATGAAATTGAAACCATATTCGTAATGTATATTTAACTATCAGGTTAGTTATTTGTTTATTCAGTTTAGATAAAACAAAGGGAAGCGAAGATCCTAAAATAGAGAACAATGAAAAGCCTTGTACAGATTTACACTCCAAATTTACCCATTGTGGGCTTTGTAATATCGATTCCTGTGTCCAAAATATTAAATATCGGATGTTAACTGCCCAGTAGTAAAATCTCAGGTTTGGCAAAGCCAAACCACCCTCCTTCTTAGGCTTCTGTAAGTATTTTTTACTTAATCTAGGATTTTTATTTTGCCACACATATGAGGATATTTTGGAATCAATAATATCAAAGAAAGATTTAGGAATAAAAATTGGTAGTGCTTGAAATAAATATAAAAAATTTAGGTAAAACTATCATCTTAATAGCATTGATTCGACCAACCAATGACAAGGACAATGGGGACCATCTAGTAACAAGTTGCTTGATTTGGTCAATTAAAGGTAAAAAGTTAACTTTAAATAAATCCTTATGTTCCTTATGTCCTGACGAAGGGTCTCGGCCCAAAATTTTAATACCCAAATAAGTAAAGTTATCTGTAACTACTTTAAATGGTAGATGTTTATAGATTGGAACTTGCATATTTAATGGGAGTAATTCTCTCATTAAAATTCAGTTTATAGCCAGAAAAGTCACTAAACTGAGCAAGCAAAGATAAAATAACAGGAATAGATCTCTCAGGATCGGAGATGTATAGTAACAAATCATCAGCATATAGTGATAGCTTATATGTCCCTTCCCCACGGGTAATACTAAAAATGTTAGGTGAGTCATGAAAAGCAATGGCTGAGGGTTCCAAAGCAATATCAAATTGTAGAGGACTTAAAGGACAGCCTTGCCTCATGCCACAAAACAGCTGAAAAAAGGGAGATCTCCGATTATTGGTAAGAATCGAAGCCAAAGGCTTATAATATATTAACTTAATCCATCATATAAATGTTGGGCTGAAGTTAAAATTCTGCAGCATATTAAATAAATATGGCCATTCAACTCTGTCAAATGCTTTTTCAGCATCTAAGGAAATAACACATTCTGGGATTCTAGATGAAGGAGTGTAAGCTATATTAATTCATTTTCTAAGATGAATAACGATTTTTAATAAATCCGGTCTGGTCCTCAGAAATAATTTGAGGTAATGTATTTTCCAATCTAGTGGCCAAAATGTTAGTAAAAATCTTGGAATCCGTATTCAGCAAGGATATAGGCTGATAGGATGCACATTCATCAGGGTCTTTGTCTTTTTTAAGAATTAAAGAAATGGAGGCGTCATGAAAAGATTGTGGTAGTTTACCTACAGTTAATGCGTCCTTAAAAATTTTACATAACCAAGGAGAGAGTACAGAGGAAAAAGATTTAAAGAATTCCAAAGTATAACCATCTGGGCCAGGGGCTTTACCTGAAAATAGCCTCTTTTATTTCGGCTTCCATAATGGGTGCATCTAATGATACACAATCCTCAGCTGTTAACTTAGGAATATTCAGTTTCCTTAAAAATTCATCCATTATGGAAGAATCATCAGAAAATTCTGATTGATATAGAGAATTATAAAAATCTTGAAAGGCTTTATTTATCTCTTTATGATCAATCATCAAAGTGCCATCTCGTTTATGAATCTTAATGATCTGCCATTTAACCAAAGCAGTTTTCAATTGATTAGCCAATAATTTACCAGATTGGTCCCCATGTATATAAAATTGAGTCCTAGATTTAATTAACTGATTTTCAGTTGAAGAGGATAATAGCAAACTGTGCTCCATTTGAAGTTAACTCTCCTTTTACAGAGTTCTTTACTAGGGGTCACAGAGTAAGTCTTATCAATTTCTTTAATTTTATCAACCAACATAAGTATTCAATGTTAATTCGTTTTTTGACTCCAGC